>NC_133658.1:715842797-716062462 GCF_037893015.1 Macrotis lagotis
GATGGTAGAAGGAAGAAAATAAAGAAGGAAGAAAGGAAAGAGGAAGGGAAGGAAGGAAAGAAGGAAGGAAGGAAAGAAGGCAGAGAGGGAGGAAGGGAGGGAGGGAAGGAGGGAGGAAGAAGGAGGAGGGAAATTATTGGTAAATTACAAAGGATGATATTCATAGTATATATCTCACAGCTTTGATGTGAGAGTCAATTGTGTATAAAAAAACTTCACAAACTTTAAGGCAAAATCACCATAAAAGTGTCATTTAATAATCTATATTCATTCCCTTCAAAGAGTTTGATAATTATCTAACACATTTTTTTCTCCTTCTTAACTCTTTGGGTTTTCTTTGAGTTTTTTGTAAGGCAAATGGGGTTAAGTGGCTTGCCCAAGGCCACACAGCTAGTGTCTGAGATCAGATTTGAACCCAGGTATTCCTGACTCCAGGGCTGGTGCTTTATCCACTACACCACCTAGCCGCCCCTTCCTTCTTAACTCTTGCCATCATACTAGGAAACTTCTGCATTGATTTTCCCTTAAATTCTCTAATCACTCAGTTCTTAAATTTACTCACTATGAGCTACTACCTAACCAATCTTAGCAGCACACAATGATGGTGATAACCTTGATCTCCACAGTACTCACAAATATAGAACCTCTATGTATAGAAATTCTGAAATCCCCTTATCCATATGATACTTTGGCTTTTTACCTCTCTTTCTGCCTTCCTTTCCACAACTAGTCTTCATCTATCCTGTGATCTTCAATCATTTGACCCCCTGTACTAACCATTTCCCCAGCACTAGTTACTCTCTCTTCTTCTCATCTGTATTTCTTAGTGAACCAATTAATTCTACACTATTTTCTTCTCTTGAATTACCACCCCTTTTATCATATTATTGATTATACTCTGTCAGTCCTCAGCCTTGGATCACTGCCACCATTCATTGTCTTTGTTCCTATCTATGTGCTACTGAATGAAAGTGGAGAAAATCATTCAACCTTTCAAACTGAATCCACTACAAATTTATGTAACTTCAACTGGCCTCTCACTGCTACTAAGTAATTCTGTTAGTTTCCTTATAAATTCACATTGGCTTTTCCAAATCTTTTCATTACTCCTCAAATGTACCTTGACTTCCTCTGCCCCAACTCTCTCAGTTGAGAACCTTGTCTCATATTTTATAGAAAAAAAATTGAGACTGTTCTTTGTAACCTCCCTCTCATCCCTTCTTTCTCATCTCTCATTCAGGTTCCTTCTATCATTTTCTCCTGCCTCATCCCTATCTCACATAATGAAGTGACCTTAAACCTTACAAAGGCTGAATCTTCTACTTGTTCAAGTGATCTCATTTTTATCTTGTCTCCTCCAATAGATTGCCCCCATTTTCATCTACATTCTATCATTTACTTTCTTTCTTTCTTTTTATTTTTTTGAGAAAAAGATTAGATTTTAATTCACAGGTTACTACAAAAGTTCACAGGTCACTACTAAAAATTCACAAGTTGTGACCAAAATTTCACAAGTTACATTCTCTGGAGAAACAACTAGATTGCATGCTGCAATAGAATAGTGGAGTTAAAAAGGAACAGTCACAAGCTGGGTTAGGCTAAGACAGAGGAAAGAGTGGGAGAGCTTATTTGGGGGAATCACACTCCCCCTGAGCAGGCTGTCCAGAGAAGCCTATGATTTACTTTCAATCTCTCCTTGTCTACTGGTTCATTTCCTATTAGCTATAAATATGCCCATGTCCTTCTTATTCTGAAAAAGCCTTCACTTTATCCTTCCATCCTTGCCTGTTGTTCTATTCTTTGTAGTTAAACTCCTTCAAAAGGCATTTTACCTTTTCGTAAAATTTTCTTTCCTCTCACTGTTTTTAACTCTTTACAATTTGGCTTCCAATATTATTATTACATCCAAGCTGTTCTTTCTAATTATCAATCATCATAGTTGTGAAATTCAATAGTCTTTTCTCAAACCTCATTCTCCTTGACTTCTCTGTAGACTTTGACACTACTAATTACTTTCACCTCTTGATACTCTCTTTAGGATATTACTTTTTCCTGATTCTCCTCTCAACTATCTGACTGTCCCCTCCTTCTCTCCTTTGTTGAATTCTCTTCCAAATTCTCTTCTCTAATCCCAGATGTCTCTCAACATTCTTTCCTAGACCATCTTCTTTACTCCTTCCATACTACTTCATTTGATGATCTCTCATTGGATTTAATGACCATATCTGTGATGATGATCCTCAAATATACCTGTCTTGCTTCAAACTCTCTACTGACTCCTAAACTTAAATCTCCAATTGCCTTTCAAACATCTTGAATTGGATAACTAGTAGATATCTTAAATTCAATAAATCCAAAATGGAACTCATTATCTCTCCTTACCCACCCACCTCACTTGTTCTATTACTGTAGAGTATAACACTAACCTCCAATTCCTCAGACATGCAAACTAGATGTTGTCCTGGTTTTCCTCATTTCTCTCATCTCCCATAACCAATCTGTTGTCAGTGGTTGGTTTCATTTTTGCAACAGACTGCCTTCACTCTGCCTAGTACATGTTCTTATCACTTCATGCTTGGATTATTGCAATAACCTGCTGTTTGTTCTACCTAAAAGTTTCTCACCAATCCACTCCATCCTTTGTTAATCCATTAACTTGATTTTTAAGCACAAGTTACTTCAAACAAACATCATTGACTTCCCCTTGCCTCCAGGATCTAATACAAAATATTCTGTTTGGTATTCAAAGTCTTTTGACATATCTTCTTCATCTAGTGACACTGGTTTCAGATGTTTCAGCAATAGGGTATTCTAATTCTCATCTCTTGGCATTTTCTCCAGTCATTCCTCTCATGTCTGAAACCCTCTTCCTCCTTCTTCTCTGAATTCTGAACTCCTTGGCTTCCACTGTCTCAACTAAAATCCCACTTTCTATAGGAAAGCTACTCCAACCCCTCTTAATTACAGTTCTTCCCTCTGATAATTGCATATTTATCTTTTCTATAGCTTTCTTTGTATATATTTGTTTGGATATTATTTCTCCCATTAGATTGTAAACTCCTGATGACAGGGCATAGTTGGCTTGTAAATCCACCGAGTTTTCTGACTTAAAAAATCCAACATTTTTTCTATTATATGATAATTTGAGATCAGGGATCTCTCCACTATATAGCATAGTTCTTTGTCTTTCTTCTCATTGATTCCTGCTCATTGAAAACAGATCACAATTTTCATTGTTAAAATTTTCAGACTAATAAATTGGTCACCTACTCTGTGAAGACCAGGAAAGTGCTTCCCAGGAATCTATTAATTACATTAACTTTATAAGTAGAGGAAGTATGGCAAAATATGTAGAGTACTGGAGTTGAAGACAGAAAAAAATGAACTTTTTTTAACAACTGAAATTAGTACATTATGAAATTAAGAATGACAAAAATAGGACTTGAAAAAGGAAACTAATTTTTTTGGGAAAAATACTGTGTAAATCCCTTCACTCTTACTAAATGATATCTCCAAGAATCCCTATGGCATAGTGTCTTGAAATACCTAGTTCATTTATATAGCCAGGTTCTCTTGACATGATTTATTGTGTTAATAAAAAATACAATTGATAAATCACAGGTTACATGAAACAGTATACACAATGACATCCTTTCTTCAAAGTAACAAATACTGATGTAGATTTGAATTTAAAAATGAATTATCTATAATCCTTTGAAGTACAATTTATTTAAAGGTTTAAGCAAATCATAAACTAAGGGATCCTTCCAAATGTATCCAAATTATTAAGAAGATGTTTTTATGTCCAGTTGTTCAAAAATTGTCATTTCTTATAGTTGTTAACTTCACATTATAAGAAAACTTTCCTTATCTTCAACTTATTCATTGAAAAATGTTTGAAGTGTTTTCTATCTGATTGATCCCATTAACATTCTCTCTAGTCCCTTTTCAAAAAGAATCTAATTAGAAAGTAATTTAGGGGCTACAGGGGCTATTTAAATATCCCAAATTCCAACAAGTGTGCTTGTTAAAATTCACAGAACACATGCACCATTTTTAAGGGCTAATCAAAAGCTTAGGTTGTCTTCTAAACTCAACCATGGTACTTTGTGGTCAAGTGCTCTTGTGAAAATAGCAGAAATAAAAATGAATCAACAAAAGTGGAAGGTATGGCTTAAGAGACCGGAAAGTACTTTTAAAGAGATTAAAATATTCACTGCACATTTGTTTCCCTGTTGCTCTCTTTATGGGGAAAGAAGGCATCACAACACAAGATACATTTGCTTCCATGTAATGAATATTGTCACTATTGACCTGCTTTCTGATTCAGTTGGTAAAACAATTAACATCTCAAAAAGATGAGGGGAGGGGAGAGGGAAAGAAGCCAAGGTTGCCATTCACACTCAGACTCCTTGCTGAATCAGTTCCCTCTTAAAAAGATTCTCTCCTTTGGAAGTGTGTGCAGTGCTACCCTCCTGACTCATAGTCATTCATTCAACCTGTAAGTGTGGGAGTGCAAAAGGAAGTGTCAGAAGGAAAAAAAAACCTTAAATATGGCAACTTCAGCAAATCATGGACATTGTGATCACAGTTTTCTCTTTTCTTCAAAGTGCCTTTTTGAAAATTTTGAATGGAGCTAATTAAGAGTCTGTGTTCTAGGACTGATATGGAAAGAGCAGTGGTATTGGTGTATCCATGGGAGAGAGTGAGGGAGGCAACAGGAGCCCTTGGTAGAAGGGGAAGTGTAAGTGAGGGTAATTACATCACCATACCTACAGTAGAGAGCAGTTGAAGTTGAATATGATTAGAGACATCATTGGGGAATTTGCCCTAGATACTGTTGAGTTGAATTGCTGCATATGGTCAAGTGTTTTCACTGCTT
This sequence comes from Macrotis lagotis, assembly GCF_037893015.1. Classification (NCBI taxonomy): domain Eukaryota; kingdom Metazoa; phylum Chordata; class Mammalia; order Peramelemorphia; family Peramelidae; genus Macrotis; species Macrotis lagotis. The sequence goes on from NC_133658.1 coordinate 715,847,680, forward strand.
TCAAATGCTGAGCATTTTTATTTCTTTCAGGCTAAAATCTTTCTTATTTTTTTATCTTCCCTGAAGCTAGAGTGTAACTTAGTTCTTGTCAGCTTTCTCTACTGGGAAATCACTTTCAGCTTTTCAGTTAGCTTATGCATTCTTTGGCAATTTTCAATGCCTTCTTTAACTTTGTGAAGATCTTAAACTGCAGTTTCTTTGAACTGGTTAATAAAGCATCATTGAATAATGGCATCTATAAGAAATGAAAGACCATAAGCATTTAGTTCTTATAGGCTTCCTGATTGGATGGTGCAGGAGGGAACAGGTCCATTAGTACTGGGTCAGGGGGTGACTATAAGTCATCTCATAAAGTGTCCAAAGCAATGGGCACCTACACTTTCTAATTTATTAATTTTTCTAAATTGCGAGAAATAGCATCGATAGAAGGAAGGGAGTCTCAACAAGAAATTCTCAGATCAGGGCAGCTAGATGGTGCAGTGAATAGAGCATCATCCCTGGCGTCAGAAAAGCCTGAGCTCAAATTCGGCCTCAGACACTTAATAATTACCTAGTTGTGTGACCTTGGGCAAGTCACTTAACCCCATTGCCTTGCAAAAGAAAAAGAAAAAGAAATTCTCAGATCCAGCAAATGGTATGTGTCTTCCTCCAGCATCACAGTGGAAGAATGAAGATATCCATAAGGAAACTTCTTTACATAAAGAAACTTTAATGACGCTAATATTTGTCAATTCAAATGTTTTTATTTACTGGAATTCAGGACCCTTGATCTTCTTAGATTGCAAAATTTCTTAAGGAACCAGTATTCTGTTTTTGCTTTGTAGATGAGGTCCTTCAGTGTTCCTTTTTCATTAAACATATTTTTGTTGCTCAGTTTTTTGTTTTGTTTTGTTTTGTTTTAGTCATGTCCTAATTCTTCCTGATACCATTTAGGATTTTCTTGGCAAAGTTCCTGGAATGGTTTGCCATTTCCTTTTCTTACTCATTTTACAGATGAGGAAACTGAGGCAAACAAGGTTAGATGACTTGCCCTAAGTCATTCATTGACCATCCTAAATGTCCAAAGTGGAAGATTCATTGCTATGGTAAAGGTGACTCAATAAATGTGAGGGTGAAAAAAAGAAAAAAAATATCCATTGAAAATCTTTATCTGTCAGGTACTTGTCACAAACAAGGTCAGACTCCAAGCTGATTTTTTGCATGGTTCTTACTCTTTATTAAGCAATACCTCTTCCTTATCCTCCATTCCATATCTTTCCAGTGGTTTCATCACCTTCTACTTTGGTTCCTATTGAAAGACCATTTAAACATGCTGCAATTTTTGGCTAATTTGCAGAATAGTGTTTAAGGTCTAAAAATTTCTTAACTAGCTCACATATAGACAATATAAGATTTGTGGTGATTACATTGAGATACTTCTGAAGTCTTTTCTGTTATGAGCTCATGATCCACAATATTAAACAATTTTGCAGGGAAGAAGAAATAGACTTAGACCTGGAATCTTGTTAGTTATCCTCTTTTCACAATCTGCCATCTCTTTTCTACAGAAATTCCTCCATTCATCCAAATGATGTGTTCCATCTGCAAGTGAAATCTCTGGCTTGGATCTCTACACTTAGCTGCGCAGTGTGATTCAGCAGCACCTTGTTCTCTGGCTGCTTCTTCATGAAGGTTTTCCCAGTCCTCCTCTTCCTTGGGTCAGTTTCTGCCCCAATTCAGTAAGAGGTAAATTTAATCACATCTGTGAAATTTTTGATATTAGAAACCCCCCAAAAGGCATTAATTCTATGGGTCTCAAGGAATTTCCTTAGATTTATCTAAGTCATAGATGGGTTTTGGTCTATACTGATGCAGATTATTCCAACACCAAGATATCTTATATACAATGTTTTCATAATTTAACTTCCAGTGCAAATTGCCTCTACATTTAATTGGTCTAATTTGGTTGGTTTTCCCCACCATTGCTCCCTTTGGGGCCATTTCTCCCTCTTCATAAGCCTCCCCAAGGATTGTCATTTTAGGGCCCAAGTTTGGTGGCTATTCTAACCTTGATGGAGAAAATTTTTCAAACTTTTTGTTTTTACAAATGTTTTCTATTCTTTCTTTTTATACTCTTCTTTCCATATTCTTCCTTGAATACTTTACTTTGCTAGGTTGAATATCTAGCCAAATCTTCTTTAAATTTGTTTTGTTCTCCACTGGTTCTCTCAGCTTTGTGAAAGAATAGTACTAATAACTGTCCATCATCCTTCTTCAGAAGATATTACAGATAAGTTTATAATTTAACCTAGAGTTGATTTAAACAATCTTCTCTTCTGGCAAGTAATTGAAATACCTGTTGACTAAGGTGTTTTCTAGTCCCTTTTTAGTTCAAATGCTGTGATAAATTGTTTCAGTGTTTAAACTTCTGAATGAAATTATTATAATTGTTATTTATGTCATTTTTTGAATCTGAAGTGTCCATTTCTCATTTTTAAAAATTTCAATAATTTGTTTAAACACTTCAGGGTTAAAGCATTAGATTTTATACCATATATTTTATCATTATTTTTATTCTTGTTTTTGGGGGTGGTGGTTGGTTTTTTTTCTTACAAATTTTGTTTTAGTTGATACACAGACATTTGAATAAGGATAATGCCCACATTCATCCTTTTCCTGTCTGTAAAAATATAGTGAATAAATTTCTTTATAGTGTAATACCATAGTCATCAAGTCCAGTACCCAATGCCTTCTAATTCTTTTTTAAAGAAAATCTTCATGAGGCTTTTGTGTAATCAGCAATTTCTTTCTCCTAATCACATTTTCCAATATATTTTCATGCATCCCACCTTTTTTCCCAACTTTTTTTACTGATGTCACTGTATATCACAGTTTATGATGGGAATATTCATAAATCGAAGTAAAAAAAGTCAACTATATGTGGAGTAGGCAAGACCTAACATCAATCCACAGAATTCCAGGATTAGTTTGATGATTGCTTTTTTTTTAGTAAGCACAGATATCTCCGTATTACAGAATATCATTATTCTTAGACATATTTAACATGATCTTTTAGTATTTTACTATTAAAAATATGTCTTGGAAGTAAACAACACCCTTGTAATAGTTCACACAATTGTATACTGTGATTTATAGTTATTTCCATCTAACTTCAAAATTCTTTACTGTTAAAAGCTAAATCTTCATCTCATAAAAGTTTCATAAATGAATATTTATTTTTGTTTCTTTTTTGAGTTATCCATACATAAATCACTAAAAATATGTCATGAATTTGTGGTAAGAACGTGTTTTTGTTTATTTCCTCATGTAATGTAGGCAAACACTATTCTAAAGCTGCTTATTTAAAAGACTAATCTAGGATCTAGGCCACCCTCCTCTCCATACATCATATAGGTCAGATACTTTTTTCCAACTCTCAAAAGCCTCTAGGAACAGGGGGAATAAAATCTGAATGGGACCAATTTAGACATAAACTCTTATCTGAGGATGTTACATAAATCCCTGAAAAATGCTACAGAAATTAAATGGCCCTTCTGATAAAATTATTAATGTCAGAGTTACCAATTGTGTCCTTCTTAGTAAAGGTCACAATTAGCCTAGCTCCCACTGTCTAAAGAACATAGTTATGTGAGGTTCTCTGTTACCCTTAAAAAAGTGTCCCATCTCTCTGACACTACCTTAATTTTCTACCCTCTCAAGCTTCAGAGTGGCCAGAACCCTGTTTCCATTTAATCACTTAACAGTCAGATTAGTTTTAACAAAGAAATGTTTATTTCAAAAGTATACATCACTTAACAGTCAGATTAGTTTTTACAAAGAAATGTTTATTTCAAAAGTATACATAGGTGGGCAGTTAGGTGGCCTAGTGGATAGAGTACTGGCCATGGAGTCAGGAGAACCTGAGTCCAAATGGAGCCTGAGACACTTAATAATTGCCTAGCTGTGTGACTTTGGGCAAGTCACTAACCCCATTGCCTTAAATAAATATTTTTTAAAAGTATACATGGAACAAATATATGAATATTCTTCACTCAACACTTAAAAAGCATAATCATTCCTACCTCCCCTCAGTCTCTGGGAAAAGGGAATGGATTAGGTTCACAATATATTTCAATTCCTAGACATTATAACCCCATCAATTTCTAAATCCCAAGTCTTGTTTGGCTTACATCCAAACACCAGGAATTACCTAGTGAATTGGCAACAACATTGACCTGGAATCTTTATTCTGCAAGATCAGCATAACTTGAACTCTAGCATCCAGGGAATTTACCCTCCATGCCTAGAACTGAAAAGGAAAAACAGAATAGATGAAAATTCCAAGTCTAATTCTTGGTATCAGAGAAACTAAAGGGACAGAATAGTATCAGTTTAATCACACTTAATCACACAGGACTTTCACCCCACTAGACACAGTGGGAAAGATAAAGATATTTTAAAGATAAAGACTGTTCCAGCTACACAGTCAACAAAAAAATAGCTACTCCCACTTGGTAGTGGGAAAAACAGAATATCTTCTTCTAGAAGGTACTAGCAACTCCCAACTGAGAGCACTAAGGCTGGAATTAGGAAGATATCACCTCAAATCCAACCTTGCATACAAAGTGTATGATCCTAAGCAAGTGACTTAACCTGCCTCAATGTCCTTAAATTCAAAATGGAAATAAAGATAGCACATTCAAGTTACAACTAAGATAGGAAGCTTGATCTGATTCCCCTTAATTCTGCTATCTTCCTTCTATGAATAACTCCAATTTATCCTTGTTTGTTCTTTTTAAGTTAGATTCTGAGGGGCAGCCAGGTGCAGTAGATAGAGCACTGGCCCTGGAGTCAGGAGGTCCTGAGTTCAAACAGACACATAATTACCTAGCTGTGTGACCTTGGGCAAATCACTTAACACCACTGCCTTGTAAAAACTTAAAAAAAAAGTTAGACTTTGAGCTCCTTTTGAGCAGAAACTACTTTTGTGCTTTTCTTTGTATCTCTAGAGTTTAGCTCAGTATCTGGCACATAATAGGCACTTGATAAATGGTTACTGACTGACTTAATTTTTCTAAGATTCAGTTTCTACTTCTCCAAAATGGGTAAAATAATAGCTCTAGCACCTACTTCAAAGTGCTATTGTTAGGATCAAAAGAACTAACAAATGAAAAGTATCTTATAAACTTAAAAAAAATTAAAACATTTAACCTTAAAACAATACAAAAGTTGTCCTTTGCAGTTCCCTAAGACTATCAATTCTAAAACAGGTGACCACTTGCATTTGTCAGGGCCCCATACCACACATTTTCCAAAAGTACTGTATTAAATACTAACTGTTACTTGCAAATTAGATGTTGTATTTTAAATTCCAAGTGCAAATGTTTCATCTCCATGCTTGGTGCTAAATATAAATAATCTTTTAAAAGTTAGAAATTACAATATAAAATTTAAAAAAACAAGTTGAATTATACATTTTCTCATATTCTTTTTAAAATTATATGAAATATAACATGAAACTTTCTTGCTTTCCAGTTTTATAATTCAAGAAAATGTTTTCCAATGATTAACATAAGATGAGGCAAGAATTTCAAATATGTCATTATTCAGTCTCATCATTGTTCTTCACCATTATCAAATCTTTCTTCTAATACCTCTATTTCTGTTCATCTCACCATCATTAACTCAAGCACACTATTTGAAACCCCATTTCAACCTTGATTCTTTCCTGTCCACCCTGCAAGTTACTAAATTCTTCTGTTCTGCTTCTACAAATCAAAATCAGTAAAAAAAAGCATTAAGGACCAATAATTTCTTATTCTTATATTAGTTTTGTCCAAGTGGCTTGCTTGGTGACCTGGAGAATGTGACCTGTTGGCCTTAGCTTTTTCATATATAAAATGAGAAAGTTCATAATTTCTAAGCTCTCAATTAGTTTTATCAATCTGAGACTCTATGATCTCTTCTTTCCCTACTATTCCCACTGTTGCTAATTCTCATTGTCCTTCATCTAGATGACTTTTTCCTAGAGATTTCTGTCCCTTAGTAATGTGTAGAATCATGGAATGTAGAACTTGGAGAAATTTTTTTCAAATTATCTAATCATGTCCCCAAATCTTTACAACATGAGAAACTGAAGGTCAGAGAAGTTGAATGACTTTGACAAAGGCATGCAGGTCACTGGCAGAGCCAAAGGTTTTTATTTCCCTATCCTGTGCTCTTTTCCTCAGCCCTTACAGTTTGAAAATATACAATACAAGCTTCAAGTCACAATAACATTCCAAGAAAAAGTTGTTCATCAAGAAAAACTACCCTGATATTTTATATCCATAGGCTAAAATGTAAATTGAAAGAATCTACCAATTGCTTTCTGAAAGAGAGCTCAAATTGAAAAATCCCAAGAATATTATAAATACCAGAGCTCCCAAGTCAAAGAGAAAATACTTAAAACAATAAAAAAAGAAACCATTCATCTTGGTGCCACAATCAGAGTCACACAAGATTCAATGTTCGAGGCTAGGAGGGTTTGGAATATGATGTGATAAGAGCAGAAGAACTAAATTTACCACCAAAAATTATCCAGAAAAACTGAATATAACATTTCAAGGGAAATTTACATTTAATGAAATAGAGAATTTTCAAATATTCCTGATGTTTTTTTTAAAAAAAAAAGGTTAATAGAAAATTTGACATTCAGACAAAAGATTCAAGAGAAGCACAAAAAGATAAATATGAAAGGAACTCAATAAAATTAAACTGTACACATTCCTTCATCGGAAGTTGATATATACATATATACATATATATATATATACATACATATATGTATGTGTGTGTGTATATATATATATATATATATATATATATATAGAGAGAGAGAGAGAGAGAGAGAGAGAGAGAGAGAGCGAGCTTCTAAGGACTTTGTCATTTTTAGGGCAGTTAAAAGGAGTTTACATAGATAGAGGTCTTAAGTGTAAGTTGATTATGTTGGAATTATTTCCAAAGAATAAAAAATAAGAGTAGAAGATAGAGGGATGCACTGGAAAAAGAGGGAAGGAAAAGATAGAACAGGAAAAATTTTCTCATATAAAAGAGACATGAAAAGAAGAATTTTTAAAATGGAGGGGAAAACAATGAGGGAGTGCCAGTAGCAGACAATGCTTGAACTTCACTCTCATTAGAATTGGCTAAAAGAAGGAAAAATGTACATGCACAAACAGTTGTGTATAGAAATATAACCACTAATAAGAAAATGGAATGGGAAGGAGAGGAAAAAAGGAAAGGGGATGATAAAGGGGAAGGCAGTTAAAGGGAGGTAACGATTAGAAACAAAATAGACTTTTGAGGAGGAATAGGATAAAAGGAGAGGTAGGAGAAAGAAGATAATGGAATAAAGGGAAATGCAGAGGAATTAAAATGGTACATATGAATGAGATGAACTCACCTAATGAAACGGAAGTAGATAACAGAATATATTAGAAACCAGAATCTAGCAATACATTGTTTATACTTTAAGCAAAAAGATACATTTGTAATTAAAATAAAGGGATATTGCGGAATCCAATATGTTTCACTTAAAATAACAAGGGCAAGGGTAGCAATCATGATTTGACAAGCAAAACCAAAAATAAACCTATTTAAAAGGGATAATTGAAGAAAATACATTTTGCTAAAAGGTCCTATAGAAAATGAAGTAATATTAAAAAATCAGCAAGTTTTTTTGACAAAGAATCCATTTCTCAGAGAATGGAACTTGGACAAATTGATAAATTGTCAAAGGATGTGAACAGACAGTTTTCAGATGAAGAAACCAAAGCTATATTCATAAGCAAAAAATACTCTAAATAACTTTTGATTAGAGAAATAAATATTAAAACAACTCTGAGGTACCATCTTATACCTATCAGAAATGAGAAATGCTGTGGGAAGTTTAAGAAAATTAGATACACTAATTAACTATTGGTGAATTTTGAACTGGTCCAACTATTCTGGAAAAATTTTGGAATTATACCTAAAGAGCAATAAAATTGTACATATCCTTTTACCTAGCAATATCATACTAGGTCTGTATCCCAAAAAAGATCAAAGAAAACTTGTTTACAAAAACATTTATAACTACTCTTTTTGTGGCAGTAAACAATTAAAAATCAAGGAAACATTCATCAACTGGGGAAATGACTGAATAAGCTGTGGCACTTGATTGTGCTGGAATACTATTGTGCTATCAGAAATGATGAGAGGGTTGATTTCAGAAAAACATGGCAAAATCTATATTAAGCTGATGCAAAGTAAAGTGAGGAGAACTGGGTGATCATTGAGCATAATAATAATATTGTAATGATCACTAACTATGAGAGATTTGGCTATGCTGTAGACTAGGAAAATGGTAATAATAAAAGTCTAAAATGAGAAAATGGTAGTAGGAATTGGTGTTTACAGAAGAAAGATGTTGAAAAAAATGAATTTGACAAGATGTAACTAACTTGTTATAAATAAGAAAATGGAGTTAAAGATAATAAGACTTTAAAAATGAGAAAGTAGGTAGATGATTTTACAAATAAAATGATGAAGTTAGTAGTAGGTTTAAGGTAAAACAAAACAAAACAAAAGAATGAATTCAGCTTGGGACAAGTTGGATTGGAACTTTTAAATAAAAATGTTGAGCAGGGTATATATGTCTGAGATACAAATGAGAGATGAGAATTATAGATATTTGACTTTCTCCATAGAAATAATTGAAGCAGGAAAAAAGGAGAGTTTATATAAGAGCAAAGATTCTTAACATATTTATGTCATGGACCTTTTTTGTCATTCCAGTGAAGCCTACATAATCCTTCCTAAAATGGTTTTAAATAATTGAAGACGATGATAAATTTTGCTTGGAAGTTAGTGAAACTAAAGATGTGAGGAGGTTTTTTTTGTTTGCTTGTTTTTTTTCCCCTATCCAGTTTCACAAAATTTCTGAAATCTCTCCATGAACTTCTTGGGAATTTGCAAATGTCAGCTTAAGAACCTGTAATACAGAGAGAGAAGAAAAGAGTTCTAAACTGATGTCACTTTAATGCAACAGACAGGATAAATAAACTAAGTATACATTTCAGGATGCTGTCAGACATATTCTAATCCATACACAGTTTGTTCACCTTGTTTTCTGAACTTACTGAGAAACATTAATTTGGCACATTAATTATTAATCAGCAAGGAGATATCAAATAGGTAGTTAGATAGACAGAAGGAGACAGAGAGGGAGAGAGAGGGGGAGAGAGAGAGAGAGAGAGAGAGAGAGAGAGAGAGAGAGAGAGAGAGAGAGAGAGAGCTTTAGCTATATAATATACATATATAGATAAGCCACCAGAGGGTGCTCTAACTACACACAATAAAGTTCATCCTTTCCTATTGGCCAAAGCCCTCTCTCAGCCAACTACCACTAGTGTCACGTTTTGTATAGATTTAAGACACTATGTGAAAGATGTTCCAAAATTAGTAAAACTAGCGATAGCAAAATTTTTCCATCTCCTTTCTCTAGCCCCCTATCTCATTTTGATATTGCCTTCTGATTCATGACAAAACAACTTTATTCATAAAACTTAGACAATTTACTTTTTAATGACCATGTAATTTATTGATATATAATATACTTAACAAGTTTTATATTTAAAACCATAGCAATGCTAAAGAATAAAATTTTTAAAAAAATTTAAAAGCTACTCTTAAACTGCTTTGTCCAAAGTAATCTGCTTCCCCAAAGTTGTTTTCATTTGACAGATGAAATGTAGAGAGAATTCCATAATATATGCACAGTGATTATTTGGGGGGAGAAAAGTAGGAGGAAAATATGAGTGTTAAAACCCTTTGCTCAGTATTACCAAAGCTGGAGAAAGAAGTGGAGTCATGGCAACTGTCCAGGCTCCTGGGCAACAAACACAATTCTCAAAGATTTGTTCCCCACTTTACTATATTTGACTGTGATGGCAGCTTAGACTAGGTCACCTCAACTTTGGAACGCTAATAGAGCCTCTGCACTCTTGACTACCTAGAAAATTCATCATAGAGTTTGAAATAAGGGCATTTACCTGCTCTGTCCCAAATGAATGAAAATAATGAAGTAAATTTAGTTGGAAGGAATGAAACAGTAGACATAACTTCTGGCTAAGAAACTATGCAGAAAAAACTGTACAATCTGCATGGCAAAACTCTTGATTTGTCATGTGATTTTGTGCCAATTTTGAACTTTTACTGTGTGTGTGTGTGTGTGTGTGTGTGTGTGTGTGTGTAGATGGAGTGGGAATGCCAAAGAAAGACTGAGTGCAAGATAGGACCTCATAATCTCTAGAGATTTCTCAATTCTGTTTGCAAATTATGCTAGTATGCAAGAAATGCAATACATATCTTCCTTTTTATGCTTTCCTTGATATTATCAGAGTTATTAAAGTCAACTTTGTTGTTATATCTTTTAAAGCATTCTAAGACTCTGACGTGCATGTAAACATTGTTGAATAAGGATCTTTAATAAAGATGGTAATTTTCTAAATTAAATACTTTTTTGTAGCCAACAAACAATTAGCACAGTGGAATTTTGTGATCTGTTTACATTTCAGGCAAGTATATGTGATTTGCTATAGAATATCATTTGCAAAAGTCTTACTATTTTCTCCTCAAACTTTCACCAAAGACACCTTTGATATATATAAGTAGCTTATTTTGTGAATTTCAGAAAAGAAAAGGAAACAAAATTATTAACATTTCTTGTTGCTCCCTTTTTGTTAATAATGAGGTCCATGTGGTTTTTTTTTCAAAAACATATGGCATCTTTCCCACTTCCAAGTGTTTTGAGAATTGATTTCCCACAATTTTGTAGCTTCTGGAATTCACCTCCTCTGAGTATACTTGGTCTAATTAAGGAAAAGTCGCTCACTGTAATGGACCCCCAGACTTGGATTCAGTAAAATTTGAGAATAAATTATGTCTCAGGCTTTTACTAGCTGTGAGACCCTAGGCATGTTTCTTAATACCTTCTAGCCTCCATTTCCTTATCTAAAAGAATGAAAATAATAATAGCATCTTTTTCACAGTATTGTTTAGAAAATATGATAAACTAACATAACTGTTTTATGCATGTACATGTAAATACTATTATTATTATTAAACCAGCTATTCTTTCTAATTTGTTTGCTTTGGTACCTTATCTATTCTAACACCAAAGAACTAGTAGCATTATAAGAAGTGTAAAGTAAAAAAGGACAAATAAGAAAAATATATTGCTGTAACCAAGTACACGCAGAAAATTTTTTATAAAAAGCTATATGATAAGCAACACAACTTTTCAAGTTATCTTAACAGGAACCAGACTGACATTTACCTTTGTCCTATACAGATTACCGATTAAATCCAACATTCATTATATGTTGGATTGCACAGAGTATTACATTAGGTAGCAGAGAAAATACCATATCCTCTGTCCTCAAGAACATTATCCCTCCATTAGGAATACCTGGAGGGGTTCAGTCAAAAAAAAGAGCCAAGAAAGACTGATCTCTAACATTTCTGCTGGTGTCCCCTTTTCCATATCTACCCATGACTAGATCTTGATTACTGCCATTTCCTCAAATCCCTATCCCTCATTGCATTCCATCCTTCAGCTATTCTCCTATTTTAGTGGCCACTGCTCTCCAGAGTCCCTAACTTCCAGACCATATGACTCATGAATTTTGAAGAATTCTGGCCGTTGCCTTCTGCCCTGTTCCTAAACCCTTAACCATGCAGGTCTTTTCATTAGCTCTGAAACCAAACTTTTCTATATGTACTTTCTCCCTCAGTTAGAGAACTCCTTAAACTCAGAAACTGTCTTCTTTCTCTATCTATATCCTTAGTGTTTAGCACAGTCCTTGTTACATATTAAATACTTATTAAATGTATGTTCATTCACTCATAGAGATAATCAGACATTTACAGAAATAAGAATGAATCAAGAAAAGATACTATCAGAAAATTTTAGGAGGGAGATGCTGGCAAACAAAGCAAGGCAAATTAATAATGTACATGAAATTCTGGAGAGTATTTTTAAATCATTTAAGGAGAATGAGTTCATTTCAAGGATGCTTAAGCACATTAGAATACTGCATAAATATCCTTTGTGCAGTGTAGGTTCCTGTGGAAGCAACGTGCTTTCCCTTTCACAATATGAATAAAGATATTTAAAATTCTTCTTGTATAAAGCCTTTGGACTAATCTATAAGAGAAACCTTATCAGTCTTTCTTTATCCATTGTGAAATCATGTCCTTATCTGCTTCAAGCAGTCCAAGAAGCTTCTGTCCTGGAGTAATTAGGGTGGTGATTGAACAAGGGCCCTTAATTGAATCACCTAATATTTTAGTAGCACCTTTCCCCATATTCTCAAGCAATTAGAGTAATAACTCACTTCAAAAATGGAAGATTATTCAGTTAATAGGAACTATTTCTGATGTCACCTTCAACCACTTAGAGAAGAGAACCCTTGGATAGAATTGTTAGAGAGAGACTGAATCATTTTAGAGAAATAATTTTCTTAAGGTATGCTAAAATTTAAGTTATTTTCCTAGTTGATGAAGCAAATTGTTAAGTGTTTTCCCAATTCAGGATACTTGCTCTGTCTTGACTGAAATATAGTCTGTGTTTTAAAATCTTACAAATGGAGGCTTCCAAAATGACTTCTGTTAAAGATATGCCTGAGAGGATGAGGCAACTTTGGTAATTCATACATTTCTCTCTATATATGAAAAAATCTTATTTTTTTACTTATAATAAATTAATGAAATCATTTTTGACAGGCTCATTCCTACAATTCAGCATATACAAATCTCTCCCATTGGATTGCTTTATTATTTATTATCCCCAGAACATAGCCTAGAATCTTGATTGATAAAGAAAAAGAGAAAGCCTTGAAGAAAAGATCAGTTTCACTCTTGCTGCTGAATATAAGATTTTTGCTACCCTGAGCAAATCAATAAACTTCTAAGTAGCCCAGACAACTAAGAGTATAAATTGTAGGGTAGAGGATGTTTTCATTGCAATCATTCAATCAATCAGTAAGCTTTAATTTTGTACTTGGTGTGTGCCAGACATTATGTTAAACATTAGAGATATAGAGAAAATATAATTAGTTACTATTCACAAATATTTTACATTATAATTCTAATTGTAGATAAATTGTTAAATTCAAAATACATTCCAAGCACATACAAGGCAAAGTTCAATCTTTGTACCTTCAAAATGGAGTGGTTATCTTCTCTCTACTCTCATCACTTAAGCTTACATTTTTACCTCCTAAATACTGAGTTGAAAAACATGTAGACTTATTGAATTGCTGATATTCAAGACTCTTGTGGCCTTGATCATAACAATCAAGTAATTAACTTGGTTGTACTTTTCTTTATCTGAAACATGACTAGCACATAAGAGAAGGCAATAACCTTTCAATCTAAGCCTTTCAACATCTGTGTTGTTTTTTTTAAAAATGTTCTAACAGCTGGTGTATCCTAAAATAGCTGCAGCTGGGTTATACTACTCTGGCTTTGTCATGGACACAATAGTTCAAAGAAACTCTTACTTTGAGAACATGATAAAGATATCCATTGTGCAAAACATTTATTGAATTGAACCTTTTTTAGTCTACATTAAGAATACTACATTCAAAAGTGATCTAAATAAATACCTACTAGCTATGTGGTAAATGACTCAGAAAATTAAAATCTAATCACAGCATTTGTTGCCTTTAAAATTGTCTACAGCTGCATTACAAATTTCTGAGTGTGAAGTATATGTGTAACTTTTTGTTGAACAAGAAATGCTATCAAATGTGAAGATATTGGGAATGTTTCATAAACATCTGTCTCAGAATGCAAAACAATGCAATGCAATTTGCTGATATAACAGCTATTATACCATCTTTAATCCAATGGCAGCTGACTTAACACCAGTCATCAAAGCTGAAAATTGTTCTTTCAGTGTACTCTGCATAGTATAAATCTTACAAAGCTCAGATGGAGACTGACAGCTAATAAAAGACAAAAGACATCCTTATAAAAATTCTAATTTGTACAAATTTACAAACAAGTTAATTGTACTCTGTTGAGAATCCAGCATTCAAGGCTGCATATAGCTTTTCCAAGTAAAAGATTATTTTAAAAAAATCTAATACCATATTTACCTAATCATTTTATATATATATAATATATTTATTTTAATATATCTATTCATATTTTAATTCAATGTGTAAAGCATGACTCCAAAAAGGAAAAACATTTCCTTGTGTTTTAATGTTCCTTATTTTTTAAGTGGAGATGAAAGCATGAAGAGTTCACAAGAACATCTAATTCAACTATGTAATGTAACAGTGAGAATGCTGAGGTATACAAAGTTAAGTAACCTGCCCCAAATCACACAAATAGTCGCAGAAGAAATATTTGAACTCAGGAGATAATAGGAAAAAAAGTGAAATGGACCATGCTCCCAAGGAGCTTACATACTATTTGAACCCAATGAACATGTCCAGTGTAACACTTCCCATTGTGAGGTATAATTCTAATGCTCATTCACATTTAAGAGTAAATTATCTGAATAATATTTACTTCTGTGGGTTCCAGAGGTAACTATAGGTCTATAATCCTAATTCAAAAACTCAAGAGTGAAAGGCAGGGACTTACTGGAGCTCTCTCCTAATCCATTCCAAATACCTTTAAATAATGACCCTAACAAAATTTTGGAGTAGCAGAATCCACAAAAAAAGACTAAGTAAAACAATTCTTGGAATTGGAAGATTTGTGGTCTGTTAGAAGGTTAGAAAGGACCCACAGTATGCGCCAAACTGCAATGGAGCAAATGTGCCCCAGTCATCTAAGAACAGACCATGGGGTGCTGGGGTTAGTGACAACAGTAGCATTTTATAGATCTCTTAGCCCAGGGATTGCCAAGGAGAACTTGGAAGGACAGCAGGACCAGGGTTGAAAGAGTAGAGCCCAGTCCAGCGTAAGCCTCATCAGTGAAGACCAGATTCCAGTGAACCAGCAGCAAACCTTGGGAGTCATTGAATCATCAGAGGCAGTTGTTTCTGGAGCTCTCAGTCAAGAAACAATAGAGGAGTCCAGGGGAGATTACCATGGCCTCTTTGCTATCCCTTAGGCAGGACTCTGTTGCTTTGCCCATACTCAGATCTGAATCTCATTCTGGGACCCCAGTCTCAGGAAAAGAAGCTGGGGGAAAAAAGGAGCTCATTATCTTAGCAGAGCAGCAATTCTCCTCACAAAGGGGAGTGCTTATGATCACCCACAGACTAGAGCACATCTTAGGAGAGTAGCCATAATCTCTACTTAGATCATAAGGAAGAATTTAAAACTTGGAGGTCCATGAGGGCATCTCTGAAAATTGCTGAAAAAATCCTTAAAAGCTTAAAACAATGCACCCTCCACCCTGGAAGCAGAGTTCACTTTAACAAAGAGATAAAATCAAGTCCTAGACTGGGAAATTGAGTAACAACAGAAGAAATAAATCTGACCATAGACAATTAATTTGGTCCCATGGAGGATCAAAATATACACTCAGAAGACAACAAAGTCAAACTTCTATATTCAAAGCCTCCAAGAAAAATATGAATTGATTTTAGGTCTTGGAGGAGCTCGAAAAAGATTTTGAAATTCAAGTAAGGGAGGTAGAAGAAAAGTTGAGAAGAGAAATGAAAGTGTTGCAGGCAGGCTGCTGAGGACCAGAGAGAAGGGACTAAGAGCCTGGAGGGATGCTGAAAGGAGGGAGAAAGGGGGGGGAGTCAGTTGGGAGGTGGAAGTCATTGGAAAATATACTTGGCAAACTTCACAGCTTTGCCAAGGGCTAGCAATGAAATAGGCAATCCCCCACAACTCCATTAATCTTTCCCCTTCTTGAATTTCCATAAGACTCTTGATACCTTTAGCATCATGAGTTTTAAAGCTTGAAGAGTACTTCGAGGTCATTTGCTCCAACATCCAAATTTGACAGCTACAGATACATAAACTCAAGAGAAAAAGGGCCTTGATCAATGGTAAAATTGAGGAACAGGGCAGAGAGAAATTATTTGTGTAAAATGATTCCTCACTTAAAGGATGCAATGTAATTCTTAAAAAGAAGAAACCTTTCCAATAAATTTATCTTATTTGTGAATTTTTAAAAATTTTAAGCTTAAATACAAAAATGAGAGAAGGAAAAATACATTACCATGAACACATCAGGTCATAAGAGGGGATTCAATACAAAACAATATCCATTTCAAGAAAACTATTACATATTGTTTTTAAAACTAAAAAAAAAAAGTGTTGCAGGAAAATCATGAAAATTGGATCAGCAGCTTGGAGAAGGAGACACCAAAAATACTGAAGAAAATAACATCTTAAGAACCTAACTGGGCCAAACAGAAAAAGTGGTCCTAAAGGCCAATGAGGAAAGAAATGCCTTAAAAAGCATAATTGGTCAAATGGAAAAGAAGACACAAAAAGAAAATAATTTCTTAAAATATAGAATGGAGCAAAGGGAAGCTGAAGACTGTTAGAAATCAAGAGACAATAAAACAAAACCCAAAGAATGAAAAACTAGGAGAAAATGTGAACTATCTCATTGTAAAAACAACTGACCTGGGAAAAGACTCAGAAGAGATAATTTAAAAATTATTGAACTACTTGAAAACCATGACCCCTCAAAAAGAGCCTAGATGTCATTTTTTCAAGAAATTATTAAGGAAAACTGCCTGATATTCTAGAAGCTGAAGGTAGAATTGAAATTGAAATTGAAAGAATTCACCAATCACTTCTCCAAAATGGAAACTTCCAGGAATATTATAGACAAATTTAAGAACTTCCAAATCAATGAGAAAATTTTGTAACCAGTCAGAAAAAACAATTCAAATATTGTGGAGCCACATTCAGGGTAACACAAGAGTTAGCAACTTCTACTTTAAAAGAACATAGGGTTTGGGATATGATATTGCAGAAGGCAAAAAAGATTAGATTGCAACAACAATCAACTAGTCAGAAAAACTCAGGGGCAGCTAGGTGGCACAGTGAATAAAGCACCAGCCTTGGAGTCAGGAGTACCTGGGTTCAAATCCGGTCTCAGAGACTTAATAATTACCTAGTTGTGTGGCCTTGGGCAAGCCACTTAACCCCGTTTGCCTTGCAAAAAAAATACCTAAAAAAAACTGAACATATTCTTTCAGGGAAAAAAATGACTTTCAATGAAATAGGAGACTTTCAAATTTTCCTGATGAAATGACCAGAACTGAACAGAAAATTTAATCTTTAAACACAAGACTCAAGTGAAGAACAAAAAAGTTAAACAGGAAAGACAAATCTTAAGAGAATTAATGATGTTGAATTGTATATTCCTGTATGGGAAGAAGATTATTGAAAACTCACATGCATTTTCCTATTTATTAGGACAGTTAGAAGGAACATATTTAGACAAGGCATAGTGTGGGAGTTGAATTTGAAGGTATAATATATTGGACTAAATGGGTATGGGAGCAAAGTACTGAAAGAAAGTTAGCATATGTTTGAGACTGAATTTGAACTCAGATCTCCCTACTCCAAGTCTAGTGTTTTGTTCATTGTACCACCTAGTTGCCCCTCCCTTCTCTTCTAGTATAGAACTAACTGGTATTCAATTCTCAATTGCTAGAGAAAACTCTGCTTCAAGTTCAAAACTGTTGCGTTTTTGTTTTGCTTATTTTTAACAGAGGAGCTTCTTGAATGATCATATGTCTCTATCTATGCCTGCTTAGAGCAAATTTGTTCAAGAGGAGCTAGTTGACCACATCCTGGACTGCAAAGCTTTCATGAAATTACTGAAATTAATATCAGTAAATATTTAACAACAACAAAAATAACAACAAAAATAGTACAGAACAAAGATGATATTAATGTGTGGGTTTTTAAGTCAATGTTTCCCAAAGGGTTCCTTATGGACAATTTGTTGGCTCTTGTTTTATTTGAGTTTGATTTTGTGATGTAGGTCCCACATCTCTACTCCCTGGACTATCTAATTGGAAAATTCAGTATCTAATATAAACAATGTGAAGAAGTCTTCACATCAAGCAATTCTCTTTCAGAGTCACTTTTTTCTCTAATTCAGATTCCCTTGCTGGAGATTATTGGAATTCCTGTACTTTCTCTAGGGCTCATTTATTTATTTATGGAAGGCAATTGAGGTTAAGTGACTTGCCCAGGGCCATACAGCTTGTACCTGTCTGAAGCTGATTTGAATTCTAGTCCCCCGACTCCAGAGCCTGTGCTTTATCAACTGAACCCATTTGTTCCTCCAGAACCTTTCTAAAACCTCGAGTCTTTACCCAATTTAACCCCATCCCATTTATTCAGAGAAGTTGTTAATATTCCATACAGAGGTCCCCAGGTGATAGAACCTTAATAAAATACAAAATATGTGAATTATATTTGAATGAGGGGGTGCTGTGCTAAGTCAACATTATCACTTTCTCCGCTAGAGCCATCTGGATCCAGTGACCAGATGTGAATCAGGACAACTGGAGATGGCCCTGGATGGAAGACAATTAAGGTTATAAGTGATTTACCAAAGGTCCCACAGCTAGTCATTGTTCAGTTTTGAACTCAGGTGTTTCTGATTTCAAGAAAAAATGAAGACAACTATAATTTGGTTTAATGATGGAACAGAAGCATTAAAAACAGGTAAATTGGGAAAGGCCTCTTCTGGAAGTGGTACCTGACCTATGCTTTGCAGGAAGTTTGGAGGTTCATGAAGCAGACATGATATAAAAGAGAATTTCAGGAATAAAGTAAAATATATTCAATGGCATGAAGAAGGGAGAATTAATGTCATGTATGACAAATAACAAGCAGGCAAACTGAATCATACAACAGTATTCTTGAGGAGGTAATAATGTGAGATAAATTAGGAAAAGCTGGCCAAGATAGATTGTAAAGGGCAATAAATGCCAAGTTAATAAGTTTGTCTTTTATCCCAGAGGCAGAAGGGAACTACTTTCTGATAAGTGGAGTGAGAAAGTTCTTTTCAGCTGTTTATGTCCTTCAGAAAAATTATTTTGTCATCTGTGTGGAGAAAATATTAGAGATGTGAGAGCCTGGAAGGATGGAGAACAAATAGGATATTGGTCTAAGCAGAATGTGATGAGAACCTGAACTAGGATGATGGTGATAGGTGTAAAGAGAAAGACTCCCTTGAAAGATGTGGTAGAGACAGAATTGGACACTATTTGACAACTAGTTCAATATAAAATGTAAGGAAGAGTAGAGCATAAGAATGTCTAAGAGGTTGCAAACCTGAGTAATTGGGAGGCTGATTGTTCTCTGAATAGAAATAAGGTAATTTGGATGTAGCATATACAGGAGCAAGCAAGGAAGAGTTCTGCTTGGAACATAATGAGTTTGAATTGCTTGTAGGATACAAAGGCAGGGGTGTCTTAAAGTCAGCTAGGGGTGTGTGGAACTGAAACTGAGGAGAGAAATTAGGGCAAGATTCATAGATTTGGAAGTCATCTATGGAGAGTAATGATTAAACCAATGATCCTTCATGAAATTGCAAAAGATGAAATATTGAACAGAAATATATTTTAGAATTATTAATCATAATATGTCAAAGAAAGTTAAAAAGTGACCAGTAAGATAGGAAAAGAACAGGGAGGGAACCTTTATATAGAGTTGGCCAAAATTTTCTTTATTAAACTCTTAAATTTTCTCTTCCTTTCCAAAGACTTTGATAATCCTAGTTAATACTCTCAAGTCTGGACTTTTGCAATATTTTCCTAATGAGTTAATAGAATTATGACTCCAGTTCTCTTTCCTCCAGTCCCTCCTACACAACGATTTTTAGGGCAGAACTTTTAAGATGTTACTCCATTAATCTAAAATTTTTGACAGCTCCCAGATATCTATCAAATACAAGCAAAGTTATTTCATTAGCAAACAAAATCTTTTCATTAGTCTATGACAACAGGAAGAAGTATCTGTGTGGTGTAAAGAGCACTGGATTTTGAATTAAGAGATTTCAGTTCAAATGCTACCTGAGGGCACCTGTTTTTTCTTTCAGTCTTTTTTATCTGTAAAATGGGAATGGCAATACTTTTAGTACATACTTCAAAGGGCTATTGGAAAGATCAAATGAGATAAAATACATGAATTATAACCAAAATTACTCTGCAATATCTATCTGATTTACCTATTATTTTTCTTCTGATGACAAGCAGAAAAACAACTCCCTCTTCCAGAGAAGTTGATTCTGGAGGGAAATTTTAAAAGAAACAAATGGTTTTACAAAGTGAAGTACATATGCATTTCATGGGGCCAGCTAGTAAAAAACACAAGAAAGAGAAGTGCCATGATAAGGAGCAGCAAAAAGAACAGTTTACCTGGCCTAGAGAATATGGGAAGGGAAGCAATGTATACAAAGTTTGGAAAGGAGCCAGATTGCAAAGGATTTTAAAAGTTATGGAGCAGGGTGGCTAGGTACCATAGTGGATAGAGTACTGACCCTGGAGTCAGGAGGACCTGAGTTCAAATCCAGCCTCAGACACTTAATAATTACCTAGCTGTGTGGCCTTGGGCAAGCCACTTAACTCCATTGCCTTACAAAAAAATTTATAGAGAGAAATTTATATTTGATAGGAAGTAACTTCCTTTAATAAAATTTTTTAAAAATGTGGAAAAGAGAAGTATCTCATTTAAAGAAGAAATACCTTGATTTTCCCCAGAGGTAGCATGGTTTAGTGGGGCTTGAGTTTGAAAACTAGGCAAGCAGAGTGATTTCCAGAACTCTTGACCGGGGATTGTAGGGGAAAGCTTGGAGGGTCAGCAGGAGAACTCTGCTGCATCAGAATGAGCATGGAGCCAGGCCAGCTCCAGCCTGAGAGTAGCCTTGGGAACCCATGGAGCCACCCAGCAGCTGTTTCCAGAGAACTCAGCCGTCATATGAAAAGGGGCAGGAGAGATTTCAGAGCTTTTTCTTCTCTCCTTGGGGCAGAACTCTGCTACTTTGCCCATACTCAGATCCAGGTCACAGTCTGGGCCCCTTTACTACCTACCATAAAGGACTAAGGACCCTCCTCACAGCTCCAGGGCAATGGGAACTGTCTGTGAACATCCACAGACTAGAGCACAGACCAAGAAACTAGTCAGAACCTCTTATAAGGAATTGGAATAAGGAATTGAGATCTCCAGCCCCAAAAACCTTTAGAAGTGTGATAAATCAATCATAGACTGAGAAAATGAGTAAAGAACAGAAAAAGAAGAATCTGACCACAGAAAATTACTTTGGTCCTATGGAGGATCAAAGAAGCTAACTAAGTCAAAGCTTTGGTATCCAAAGCCTCCAAAAGAGATATGAATTTTGAAAAAGCAAGTAAGGGAGGTGAAGGAAACATTGGGCAGAGAAATGAGTGATGGAGTAAAATCATGAAAATCAAGTCAGTAACAAAGAAATACAGAAGAAAATATGTTAAAAACCAATTTAGCACAAATAGATAAAGCAGTCCAAAAGGGAAATGAGGAGAAGAAGGCCTTAAAAAGCAGAATTGACCAGTTGGAAAAGGAGATAAAAAAACACTCTAAAAAAAGTAACCCCTTCAAGTGTAGAATGGAGCTAAGAGAAACTGATGTCTTTGCAAGAAATTGAGAAATAGGGGCAGCTAGGTGGCACAGTGGATAGAGCAATGGCCCTAGAGTCAGGAGGACCTGAGTTCAAATCCATGCTCAGACAGTTAATAATTGCCTAGTTGTGTGACCTTGGGCAAGTCACTTAAACTCCATTGCCTTAAATAAATAAAATTTTCTAAAAAAGAAATTGATAAACAATAAAACAAAACCTAAAGAATGAAAAACTAGAAGAAAATATGAAATATCTCATTGGAGAAACAACTGACCTGAATAACAGATACAGAAGAGATAATTTAAAAATTATTGGGCTAACTGATAGTCATGACCAGGAAAAGAGCCTGGACTTCACTCTTCAAGAAATAATACAGCAAAATTGCCCTGAGATCCTAAAAGCAGGGGGTAAAATAGAAATTGTGAGAATCCACTGATCACCTCCTGAAAGAGGTCCCCAAATAAAACTCCCAGAATATTATAGCCAAGTTCCCGAACTCTCAAACAGAAAATATTTCAAGCTTTCAGAAAGAAATAATTCAAATATCATAAAGTTACAAAAGGATTACACAGAATTTAATAGTATCTACATTAATGGCTTGCAGGGTTTGGAATATGACATACTGGAAGGCAAGAGAGCTTGGACTACAACTGAGAATCAACTACAGCAAACCAAACATCCTCTTTCAGTGGAAAAGATGAACATTCAATGAAACAAGGAACTTTCAAACTTTCCTATTGAAACAACCAGAGTTGAATAGAAAGCTTGCTCTTCAAGTACAGGACTCAGGTGAAGCATAAAGAGGGTGGATGGGAAGGACTAATTATGAAGGATTTAATGATATTGAACTACATGTGTTCCTGCGTTTGAAGAAGATACTGATAACATGTATGAACCTTCTCATTTATAAGACAAGTCAGAAAGAGCATATATACACAAAGCACAGGAGGGAGCTGAATATGATTGTATACATAGTATAAAGATGAAGGGGGGGAAGGTTTCTCATCAGAAATGTCTCAGAGAGGAAATAACATGCACACTCAAAGGGGTATAGAACTCTATATTACTCTAGAGGAAAAGTGAGAGGAAAAGGTTAGAGAAGGGGGATGGAAGGAGGGGAGAGGGTGGAGTAGGTGATAGAAGAGAGGGAAGATCATGGGAGATGGACTTTTCTGAGGAGGGACTAGGTAAGAGGAGAGAGAAAATGGAATAAATGGAAGTAAGAAGGAATAGAAGGGAGGATAATATAGTTAACAATAACAATTGTGAGAAAAATATTAAAATAACTTTTCTGGTGGACTGATGTAACCCATCCCGGAGACAGAGCTGATGGTATCTGAACAAGACTGAAGTACACTTTTTTCCTTTCATTTTATTTCTTTTGAGGTTTCTCTATTGTTTTTTGGGGGGAAGGGGTTTATGCTTACTTTTGCAACAAGATTATTGTAATAATGTGAAAAATAAATAATTTAATCACTAAAAAATGAAAAGAAAACTGGGCAAGACACAACCTTTCAAGGCCTCTGTTTCTTATTTATAAATGAGGTTGGGTGAGAGCTCAATGATATTTAAACTCTCACCTAACTCTAAATCAAGCATCTTATAATTTACAGACTGTCAATTATGAATCAGTGAGTTTGCTCTCTATTCCTAAGAAAATTCTTTAATAGAATATAAAAGAGAAGATTGGCAAACACCCAGAAAAGCAAGTAGTGATTTAGAAGAACTAGTGTGGGCTTTATCAAGCACATTATACCAGAATATTTTATTTCAGTCAATAAATAGGCATTTAGTAAGGACTTACTATGGTAAGTGCTGGGGATACAAAATATGGCAAAAATTCTCTCTGACTTCAAGCTACTAATATTGTCAAGTTCATTTTTTTAGTATAAATTACTAAACTAATAGGTGAAGAAAATGCTGTGGATTTATTATAATTATATTTATTATAATTAGATTTTCAATAAAGTACCACATACTATTTTTATTGAGAATATAGAGAGGAGCATAATAGATAATAATATTTAACTGGGTTAGGAAATCTTGGGAAAGTCAAATGTTAGTAGTTCAATGTCAATGTGGAAGAATGTCTCTTGTGGAATTTCCCAGGGATCTGCACTTGACCCTATGCTGTTTAACATTTTTATCAGTTACTTGGATAAAGACATAGATTGCATGCTCATCAAATTTAAAGTTGACAAAAGGTCAAGTAGATAGCTAATAGGTAATATGAAAGTGTCTGGATACAAAAAAATTCTTGACAGGCTAGATCTAGCATTGGGCTGAATTGAATTAAATAAAATTCAATAGAGATAAATATATAAATATATAATCTTACATTTTTTGGGGGAAATCAACCTCTAAATTATAAGAAATGGTGAGATAGAAGTTGCTGCCATATCAGACTACATCTGAAATAGTTTGTTCAATTCATCAAACTACAGTAAAGTCAACAAACTTATTGAGCACCTGTTATGTCTCAGGATAAAGTGAAAAGTGTTCAAGACAGTAGTATCAGAATGGGGCAGATTTTGAGTCCTTTGCATGTGAGTATTGTTTGAAGGAATTAGGAACTTTTGGGGCAGAATGATGCAAAGAAGATTATCAAAGTCCAAGTGCAAGGATGACACAGAAATTCGTGAAGCTTTCAAGATCATTTTGGATCCTTACACTATTACCAGTATTAGCCATCCTTTCTAAATTTGGTTCAGAGCTTCAACTTTGCTTGTCTAATGCTGTTTCAGGATACTAGAATCATTTTTTGACCAGGGCATTGGCAAAGCTTAGACAGACATGGAAAGTTCTAGTGTTTTTCTTTTAGCACTGCATAAATCTACATTTTTATTGCTAACAAATTTATTCAAACCCACAACTAAATTTTCCTGCCACAGTAATTAATAAGCCATGCTTCTAAAGTCCCTAGTAGTTCTCTAACAAACTGATTATAGGAAGGATGGAGAAGGGGAAGGAAGGGGAGGAAAATTTATATTTGGAAAGTAGTGACTGAAAATAAAAAAAAAAATTTGCAGTTACTACTTGATAAAAACTGTTAAAAATTTAGGCAAAATTTTTAAAAATAAATTTTGCAGATTTTTCTTTGTTTTTATACCACTGTTATTGCTGGATAGCAATACTCTATCCTCAATTTAGCCCTTCCTTTTAACAATAATAATAACAATGAGCAAAACATAATGTTTTCAGTGACCACTTCTGACAACATATACAACACATTGCTTTCAAAATCTTTATCCTGGGGGCACCTAGGTGGCTCTGTAGATAGACCACTGGCCCTGGAGTCAGGAGGACCTGAGTTCGAATGCAGCCTCAGACTTAATACTCACTTAACTGTGTGATCTTGGGCAAGTCAAAACAAAAACAATGTCCCTATCCTAGATTGCTCCTGTCTTAGACTGTTCCTTGGTAGTTCAGGTCTGACAATCATATAAAATAACATGCTGGTGTGTCATCCAAGATTTAACAAAAATAGATTTAATTAGCCACAGTATATATTAAAAAAACTAATAAGGTTATAACACTCAGCTCTATAGATATAAATCCTCTTTCTCATTACCAGAGGTGGGGAACCTTTCTTCTGTCAAAGGCCAAAACTTAAAAATAACCACTTATATTTGATTAAACATTTAATTAATTCACCACTAAAAAGTTCCTAGAGTTTTGAAACAGATTGATCTATACCCACTCCTGCTCTATTCAGAATCTGTCTATATTAGGTCAAAATGTAATGTTTCTCGGAACCCTAAATAACTGGTCTAATTTAAGGGTTTTTACTACCCTAAGATGGGTCTTTTCATGTCTTCAGATGTTCAAAAAACTGCTTAGACATTGTCTGAGGCCATGAAGAAAGTATTTGGTTTGAACCTTGGTCCTCCAGACCAATAAATCTTATGAGACGGTAAGTATCTTAACACCTTTTGCCGAGAGGAGGTGAGGGAAAATCTCTCTGAGAAAGATGCAGGTTACTTTTTACCTTAGTTTTTGTCCTATTTGATATTTCTCATCATAGTTTCTAATCTCATTTGATCCTCAAAACAATCCTGAAAAGTAAGTACTGTTACTATCTCCATTTTTATAGATGAGGAAACTTGAAAACAGAGGTTGAGACTTACCCATGGCTATGAAGATATTTCTTACCTGAGTTAAGATTTGAATTTAAGTCTTACTGACTTCAGAGATTTGGTGTTCTATTCCCTTCAAACCATCTAGTTAATTTTTTTTCCAGATAAGGAAACCAAGGCCTAGAGAAAAGAGCAGAAAGACCTCTGCTGGAACAGACAATACTCAGACTTGTATAATTGCCAATAGGGAAGGTTTCTTTTCATTATACCACATCTTCTTTCACTTGTAGATTGATAATTTCATTGCAATGAAAAACATATCTCCTTTGGCCTGGAGCAAGGCCTAATTAGGAATCTGAAGGAATATGTACTCAAGACAGGAATAAAAATGTGAGCAGTTGTTGAATATGAAATTTTCTAAAATAAGAGTGATCTCTAGAGAATGAATCTGTGAACAGCTTGTTAGTGGTTGCAACAATTCTTATGGACTTAAAAAAAATCCCCTAAAGAACTTTTCCTGTAATATTTTCATTTTTTAATTTTTAGTAAAAAAGAAAGTTAAAATGAATTGAACTGATAAAAATGTTAGACACTGTAATACCTTATCAGCGCATGAAGGTTACCTTGTGGTTCAGAAAGCTATACCAGAGCAGACTCTACAATCTTGTAAAATAGTTCAAATCTAGACCCTACAAAGTTGAAAGGTTTTCACATACAGACCAGGCAAGTAATTGTGTTTAACTGTATGATAGTTATGATAGATAGTTTAATCTACATTATTAACATTTTATCTATTGTGAGAAATATGTGGGTGTTTGTGTTTCACCACAATGTGAAGGGAGAATTGTTAGTTTATATTACAAAGACTGGGATCTGCCTATATTGTTGCCTAGGGGCAAGCAGCCTCAAAGTGATCAAAAACTGAGATTAGAGCAGGTGTGCCCCTTCTATTTCTAAGTTAACCTAGGGTCTTGATCTTCTCCTTTGTGCATATTCAAGGAGATAGCTGTTCTTGATCATTAATATAATGAGTAGGGAATGGAAAGTGTATGGAGATCAATGTATCAATTGAATTGTGACCCTAGTCAATGACTGGCATGAAGGGGCAGGAACAAAGCCTTTCAAACTGCATAAAAGTCTTTCCATTTATAGTATTCCTTGTCCCTCTCCCACATAAGAGAGGTGTGCCATTTATTGAGATGTCTAAAATAAAAACCATTTTAATCACTCTGGACTAAGTATTCATGAACCACTTATAACAATCTGGAGGCTTGTGTCCGATATTAATGTAAATCTCTTCTTCGATATTTTTTTTCCTGAAGAACACAAGAAGATAATGCTCACAAAAAGCTTGATTTCAAGTCCACTTTCTTGGTGTTCTCTGTAGGGAAAATATCTCAGAGATTCTAGGGAAGATTGGCCCAGATTTTAGGCCAAGAGTGATTAAAATATCTGGGAATAAGGAGCTATTTCCAGGGTGTTGCCATTGGTGGCCTGCACTGCCCCACCTGGCTAAGAAGTCCTTCATTTGGGAGATCTATCCCAAAGGAGAGGCCAGAGAATAAAAGGGTGCCCCAATGGGAGAGAGGAGATACTGGGTTCCCTCTTCAAGAATTTCCCCCAAATCTTAAAGTCAACCAAGGGAAAAGTTGCCAGTGGATATGGGGGGCAAGGGAGCCTCACACCTGGTAACTGGAAGTCAAGGAAGTCATAAGGAAGGAACCCAGTTGGATCCAGTTTGATATATGAGTGAGTTTGACTATTCCCATGGGTGTGTTTCCTGTATGTCCTGTCTTGTGCAAATGGTCTGGGTAAGTTATTTCTGGGTCTGGGGACTCCGTCTAAGTTTTAACCTGGAGGAACTGGGAGTTGGGCCCAGGATTTTGGGAGGTGGGGGAGGAGGGAGTAAGTCTGGAGTGTCCCCCTCATGGAGATCAGTCCCTTCCTCACTAGATACTGTTGTGTAGAGTTAAAGAGAGAAAGGGGAGGGGGAATTATTAAAGAGAAGAAGCTGTGGTTTGGGAGAGTTTAGAAGAGAAAGAACTTTTAAGGGAAAGACTGAGAAATTATAAGAGAGAAGATTTCTTATTCCTATGACTGTCTGGAAAAGATTCCATGTTTTCTCCCTGGATGGGAGAAGGGGGGTGGTGGGTTGCACACATGGTGGTATTGATCTCATCAACCAATTTGTTAAGACTTGAACTCTAAATTGAGCTCAGTTGAGGGGTTCCCCACCCATAAAGGGGGAGGGGGGCCAGGAAGCTTAAAGTGCTTAAGCTTAAAGGGAAAGAGACCCCATCATAGGTGTGATGTGTGATTGGGAAAGGAAGGAAATATGAAATCCAGAGGTTTGGAGACACGTTTATTGAAAGGAAATCATATTAATGAATACCTCTGCTCTGGCCACATGGCCTAAAAGTGCTGACTCTAACTACATTTTTAAGGTTGACACATTTCTGAACTAGAGTTTTGGGAATCACTCTGAGGATTTTAAAAGAGAGGGAATTAGTGTTATTACAGTCTGACAATTCATACAGAATGGGAGGAATTAAATAATTTAGATTTTTAAAGTGGTTTGGGATTTTAAACTCTATTGTAACACCTTTGAGCTAAAGGAAAGTGGCATTGTATTACTGTGAAGAAAAAATATATAATTAAATTATCAGAGATATTTACCATTTCTTTTGGGAAAAAGTAATTTGTTTTAATGTTAAGCATAATGATAACAATTATATTTTTATTTTGAATAGAGTTTTTGGAATGTGAGTGCTGGGTATTCTAAAGCTTTTATCAAACTAAGGGGTTGGGAAATTTAGTTGTATACTTGATAGCAACCAGATGAAATGAGATTTCAACTAATGATTTGGTCCTTTGACATCAGATTAACCATAAACAAGATTTGCATTGGGGTTTTAAATGTAATATATGTGATACTGGATTCTTGGGGGATCTGAGTACAACTGATGTGGGGAGTTGTGATGGATAACTGAACAATAACAATTGTGTGGTCCCACTGTAACTTATTGATGAGTAAGATGTCTTTATCAGTTATGTGATATTCTTTTGTGACTGCCAAGAGATTATATTTACAAAATTTGGTTATCTCTTGTGAATATATATATATATATATATATATATACACACACACACACACACACACACATATATATATATATATATGCAATTTAAATACTGCAATGTTAAAGTCTGGAATTAACATGTGATTGTTTTGAAGGGGAATAAGGGAAATATCAAAAATTATGACCCCTTTTTAGAATAGATCTGTGGGTTCATACATAATGTAATAATGGAAGGACTGTTTTGTGCAATCTAGTAATTTGTGTTATTCTTATTGTTGTTTGTTATATCGGAATTTATAACACACGTTGGAAATTTAAAGTCTCCTAATATGTTCTAATGGGTTGAAAGAATTCTGAAAGTAATAATTTGTATGTTGGGGGCAGCTAGGTGGCAGAGTGGAGAGATCACTGACCCTGGATTCAGGGGGACCTGAGTTCAAATCAGGACTCAGACACTGTGTGATCTTGGGCAAGTCACTTAACCCCAATTGCCTTGCAAAAAAAATAATAAATAATTTTACATTAAGGATGTTAAGTATCTCAAGGATGGCTAGTAGCCAAACAAGTTTATGTATAGAAATTTTCCAGTTATATATTTAAACTGGAACTATTTGGGATATGCATATATACATATATGTATACCCCAAATAGTATATATACACACACACACACACACACACACACACACACACACACACACACATATTCCAAAGCTGTGGTTGTTTACTTTGAAGTAAAAGCACCTATGTAATATGAAAAAGATAAAAAGATAATTTGAGATTTTTCTGTGACAATATTTAGCTTAATTGTTATGTGAGAATTTAGGAGAAGCTAGGCAATCCCCTGGTCAAAGGAGGTGTTTATTTGTTGTAAAATGCAACAGGCTAGAAAAGGAAAGTTCTCTAGCTCCTGTGGAATCTGATACACCATCTTTACATAGAGATAGAATAGATATGATGTCAGACAAAGGGATGTGTGTCTAGAGATCAGAGGCCTCCAGTAAGAGGTAGAAGATGAGGCATGGAGGTACAGCCATAGTTAGAATTTCTGGTTTTAGCAAAGACCCAGGACACTCAGAGCTTTAGGTAGAGGATTCTTTAATTGGGACACCATTAAGACTATAACTGGAATTTAGTGAATTGGACTCACTGGAAGTTCTAATTAAGTAAAACAACTACTTTAGAACAATGGGACTTTTAATCAATTTTCTCTTTTTTATGACAGATACTAGGATGGTCAGCAAAAAGGAAATGTTACTGGGTCAAGGTGTTATTCTTGGAGTCACGGAAGCCAATGGATTGAAAATGTCAGGTGATGTATATAGTCAAAGGGGTGACTTTTCAGTATTGCCTGAGGTTGGACCCTTTTGATTTGATTTCCCCGAAAGTGATATTTGCATAATGTCTCACCTAAAGGAATAAATCTGGCCTAAGATGTTCTACTACCCACATGACCTGGTCACTATATTCAATGATTGTCTATAAAGGAATTTTCTTTTGATGTACTGGATCTTTATAGTAACTAACCAAACCAGGAAAAAGAAGTTTTAGATGAATTGGATTTAATAGCCAGATAGGTTAGGTGTGTGACTCTGACACCTGCTGTTAGCTATCTGTTTAGATAGGAATTAAGTTTTCTTAATTTTTATGTTAGAGGGGATATGTAGGCAAGAAGAAGAAGAAGAATGGGAAATTCTAAGAATAATTGCAGTTTCAAGGTCTGGTTTAGGAAAAGGAATGTGTCAGATAAGTACATCAGGAAAAGAAAAAATTATGATACATTTGGGAATATTTTGGGAAAGGAAAAAATCCATTTTGATTAAAAAGTTTGAGTCATTCTTGCAATGACAGCAAAAGGTTAAGAAATGTATATGTTACAAGCTTAAGTTAATGTGGTAATTCTCAGTGGAGTTTACTCATGTAGTAAAACACTTAAGGAAGTTTATTGTGTTAAAGTGAAGTATATATGTCAATATGACAGTGAATAAGGCAATGTAGATGTAAATTGTAATAAGCTCCAGAATCTCATTGTCTTGTGATGAAAACATGTGTTTTGCTCTAAGTAAAATGTTAAGCAGTTTTTTCACCAGAAGAGAAGGTCTCAGCAAGTCACCTTTTGGAACAGATTCAGAAGATGCAGAAGGACATTGTATGTCTCTCAGAGAGAAGAGAGTAGAGACACTAGACCAATTCATCTCCACTATCTCTCACCTATGCGTATATTGGGGGTCTGTAGATTCCCCTTGATTCTGTAAGTGTGACATCCCTACTTATGCCCCTTTTCTTGTGAAAAGGAGGAGGAGGAGAGACAGGATGAATATGTTCTCCATTGAGAGAAAAGGAGGTTGAGATTCTTGGGTGGCATGATTATATTCTACATGAGCCTGTATATCCTATCTAGGGAAAGTCTTATCTCTGATTTAGAGAACTTAGGAGGTATTAGTGACAGTGGGAGGAAAATACAGTTGACAGGAGTCATTGTCCAGTCTTGTGGTGTGGCTAACTGTGGTGGTCCACAGAGGTATGAGGATTGGTCTTGGGTGTCAGATCCCCTGGGTCCAGCCTAGATTCTCAGTTCCTGGTCAGAGGTGCACTGTGGCACAGGATTCTGGTTCAGAGGAGAGAAATACCAGTGGCATTTGACTGAGTCAGTTCAGGGTGACTATTGTTTATATCAGTCTGGCCAGGATATTTCCCTGGGGAGTAGCAAATGACTATATCCAGAAGCAGGGTACACATATTCTGGACTATACTACTTATTTAAAGAAATAGGTGGGGGGGTGGAGCCAAGATGGCAACAAGAAGGGATCGAGTCTTAGGAGCTCTCTGATAAAATTCATCAGCTAAGGACTCTAACTAAACTTTCGAGAGACAGAACCCACAAAGGGACCCAGTGAGGCAGTTCTACTCAAGGTAACCGGGAAAAGAGCAGAAAGGCTCTGCTCCCCGGGATTGGAGGGGCAGCCCACCAGAGGGGTGGCCCACAAGAGCCAAAGAACCTCAGCCTCCTGGAGGCAGCCCCAGGGTGCTGGGAGTCTCAGCTCACAGCAGCAGGGGAGTCTCCTGAGTTGCACCCTGAGGAGCACCAGGCACAAAGTGGGGGAACAGCTGGGGACCTAAGCCAGAGCGAGCATGTGGAGCCCAGCTCTCAGGGCACACAGCAAGCAGCATTTTTTTTCCCCAGCCCTGATCCAGGAAACAGAAGCAGGCAGAGCCCTTAAGCAGGAGCCCCCAGGGCATGAGCCCATTGAGCTGAGGGAGGGGAGTGAAGAGAAACTGCCTAGCTCTATCCTCTGCCCCTGAAACAGGACTCTGGGGCTCTGACCACATGCAGATCCTGATCGCAGTCTAGGCCCCCCCTATAGAACAGCAGCCCCTCCCCCACCTCAGCCCCGTGGCAGAGGGAGGTGCTCATGGTCATTCACAGACCAGGAGGGAGGACAGAGCCGCATACACTGAGACCCTTGTGGGAGTGTCCCAAAAGCTCAAGAAACACCCCAAACCAGGCCCAGGCTGGGGAAAATGAGCAAGCCGAGAAACAAAAAGAAGACTATTGAGAAATATTTTTCAAATGAGCCCAAGAAGGACCAAAATACTCAGTCTGAAGATGAGGAAGCACAAGCTCCTGTATCTAAAGACTCCAAGAAAAACAGAAGTTGGGCTCAGGCTATGATAGAGCTCAAAAAAGACTTTGAAAATCAAATGAGGGAGTTGGAAGAAAAACTGGGAAAAGAAAGGAGAGAGATGCAGGAAAAACATGAAAATGAAGTCAGCAGCTTAGTCAAGGAAATCCAAAACAATGCTGAAGAAAATAGCATGCTAAAAACCAGCTTAGGTCAAATGGATAAAACAGTTCAAAAAGTTATTGAGGAGAAGAATGCTTTAAAAAGCAAAATTGGCCAGATGGAAAAAGAGATAAGAAAACTCTCTGAGGAGGACAAATCCTTCAGACAAAG
This sequence comes from Macrotis lagotis, assembly GCF_037893015.1. Classification (NCBI taxonomy): domain Eukaryota; kingdom Metazoa; phylum Chordata; class Mammalia; order Peramelemorphia; family Peramelidae; genus Macrotis; species Macrotis lagotis. Next base: position 715,880,404 of record NC_133658.1, read on the forward strand.
AATAGAATTCAGGGAGATTGATGAATTTACCAGAAATCAGGAATCAATACTTCAAAACCAAAAAAATGAAAAATTAGAAGAAAATGTGAAATATCTCATTGAAAAAACAACTGATATGGAAAACAGACTTAGAAAAGATAATTTTAAAATTATTGGAATACCTGAAAGTCATGATCAGGAAAAAAAGCCTTGACATCATTTTCAAAGAATTACTACAGGAAAATTGCCCTGATATTCTAGAAGCAGAGCGCAAAATAGAAATGGAGAGAATCCACCGATCCCCCAGAGAAAGAGATCCTGAAAAACCAACCCCTAGGAATATTATAGCCAAGTTCCAGAACTCCCAAGTCAAAGAGAAAATATTACAAGCAGCCAGAAGGACACAGTTCAAATATCATGGAGCTGCAGTCAGGATCACACAGGACTTAGTAGCAGCTACATTGGAAGCTCATAGGGCTTGGAAGACAATATACCGGAAGACAAGAGAGCTTAGAATGCAGCCAAGAATAAACTACCCAGCAAGGCTGAATGTCCTCTTCCAGGGAAAAAGATGGGCTTTCAATGAACCAGGGGAATTTCAAAGGTTCCTTTTGGAATGGCCAGAGCTGAACAGAAGGTTTGATCTTCAGATACAGGACTCAGGTGAAGCATGGAGATTGGAGGAGAAGGGGGGAATATGAGGGACTTAATGAGGATGAACTGCATGTATTCCTGCATAGAAAAATGACACTGATAATACTCATATGAACCTTCTCAGTTAATAGAGAAGGTAGAGAGAGCTTTTATAGTTGAAGCACAGGAGAAAGCTGAATTCGAAGATAAAATGTGGTGTAAAAATGGAGTCAATAGAAAAAAGGGAAATGGAATGGGAGAAAGAAAAAGGAGAGAGGGAATAGTCCAAGATATTTCACATAAGATTTTTTTTTATTACAATGAGCTATTGCAATGATATGGAAGGGGAGAGGCAAGGGGGAATGAGGGAAACTTTGCTCTCATCAGAGATGGCTAGGAGAGGAAACAGCAAATATACTCAATGGGGTATAGACATCTGGAGTAAGAAGGAGGAGGGAGCAGGGGAAAGGGGTGGGGATGTGAATAAAGGAGGAGAGGATGGACCATGGGGGGAGAGTGGCCAGATATAACCCATTTTCTTTCTTACTTCTTGCAAGGGGCTGGGAATGGAAGGCCTGCCCAGGACCACAGGGCCAGGTGGATTCTGGGCCTAAGGGGTGGTATGGGGGCTCAGGGCTTCTTGGCCCCGGGGACCAGGGATCTGTCTGCTGTGCCACTCAGCGACTCTACAGCAGAGTCAGAGTGAAAGGAGAGAGAAAATAGAGTACATGGTAGTGGAGAAATAAGAAAGGAGGCAGTTGCGATCAGCAATGGCAACGGTAGAAAAATATGGAAATAACTTTTGTGATGGACTTATCATAAAGAATGAGATCCAAAAAAAAAAAAAAAGAAAAGAAAAGAAATAGGTGGACTTAGATGGATATGAGATGTAATGATGGTACCTGGATCCCTTGCCAGGATCCATTATGATAGAGAAAATTGTGATTACTGCTGCACATACCCATCTGCCAAGGATCAGTCAGGGAGTTTTTATTTAGTCTTATGGGTCTGCTTCCTCGGCACAGGATGGGAGCTGGGGCTATGGAACTCTAATTTATATCCTGATTAGAATCTAAGCTGTAATGGAAACAATTACTAATTAGACAGCTAGGGCCCTGGACTTGCTGCCTGGATAAGCTTGCAAATGAGAGAGAGAGAGAGAGAGAGAGAGAGAGAGAGAGAGAGAGAGAGAGAGAGAGAGTTATTCAACATAGAGTTGTATTAGACAATCTGTTGATTGGAGAAGGAGGAGTTTGTGATAAATTGTATTTATCAAGTGGCAGCCTAAAGATAGATGACAACAGGCAAATAGTAAAAGACATCAGAAAGTTGGCATGTGCTTCTACACAAACCTGGAAAATAGGATGGGTCCATGTCTCTGATAATGAGAAAGTAAAAATCTTGATAGAAGTCAAAGTCAGCAGTTATGTCAATAACAAGGCTTGTGATTTAAGAAAGAAATCATTATTAAGGTGTGAAATCCAAATTCTTATTGTAAAAGAAAAGGGGGAATTGTGAAGAACATGTGCGTGTTTGTGTTCCACAAGAATGTGAAGGGAGAATTGTTAGTATACATTACAAAGACTGGGGTCTACCTATATTGTTGCCTAGGGGCAGGTGGTCTCAATCTGATCAAAAACTGGGATTTGGCCAGGTGTGCCTCTTCTATATCCAAGTTAACCTAGGGTCTTGATCTTCTCCTTTGCACATGTTCAAGGAGATGGCTGTTCTTGCTCATTAGTATAATGAACAGGGAGGGAAAGGTGTATGGGGACCAATGTATCAATTAGATTGCGACCCCAGCCTATGATTGGTATGAAAGGGCAGGAACAAAGCCTTTCAAACTGCATAAAAGTCCTTCCATTTTGGGGATTCCTTGCTGGAGAGAGGTGTGCCATTTATTGAGGTGTCTTAATATAGACATAAACATTCTGGTCTAAGTATTGATGAGCCATTTATAACATCTGTCATGTTCTTGTCTAGATAATTAACAAAACAACTAATCAAGCCACGATTTATATTTGTCATTTAAGGGACAGAGGTTGAATGAAAATTCAACAACTGGTTCACAGGAATTGACTTCCCTTAGGGAAGATACAATGAGTTTTCCAGCCCAGACAATTCACAAAGACAATCTCCTGGGACAGACAAACAAGAGTTGAAAATTTTTTCTGACCCTGAGACCTTCCTTCTAATTGGTTGTTTCTTCCCAGTAACTCCAATTTAAGAAGACTCAGACCATATATGTCTTCAGTCCTCCCCAGGAGCCCTATTGATTCATTCCCAAAGAACTTTCTCTACCATTTCCCATGCCAGGAATTTTCTCCTCTTTTCATCTCTTTTTAATGTATTGTCTTCTCAGTTTAGATTGTAAATTCCTTGAGATAAGAGGTTTTTTGTTTGTTTTTGCATATGCAGCACTTAGAACAGTGTCCATCATATAGTAAACATTTAATAAAGGCATGTTTACTAGACTGACTGTCTCAGTAAAAGAAATATCCACATAACCTAGAAAGTATGGAATTATTATTTTTCAAATACTTCAAAATGAAACTTCAAGGCAAAGTCTGGTCAATGTTATAAGTTACAAAAAATCTGTCTGTCTCCCATTCCAGGAATGCTTTCCATCCTCAGTTCTGTCTCCTGAAACCTCAGGGGTTTGACTCAAATTAGTCCCAGAGCTTCAATCTCCTTCCAAGAGGAGTTGTTGGTATCCCCCTTGTCCTGTATCCTTTGAAATAATTTTGTATTTAGTTCATGTTTACATATATATGTACATGATGTTTCCCCCAATAGAATTTCAGATCCCGGAGAGCAGGCACTCTTGTTTCTAAAAGCCCAGCACAATGTTTGAGGAATTGAACAGATAAGGTGAATGAAAGGGAACACAGGTCAAAAAAGGGACTTCAATACATTTAACTGATATTTTTTGAAATTATTAAAAAACTGTACATAACTGAACAAACATGGTAACATTAATTTTTATCTCTGACTTTCATCAAAAGATATTAAATTGCCCTGTACTCTCTTCCAAAAACAATAAATTACAGTTTGGTGTAATATGATCATTTTATGAGGACTACAGCTTACTTTTTCCAATAGAAATACTATTTGTTATTCATATCCAAGTCTAAAATACCCAGTTCAAAAGTCCTGTCAGATTCCTCCCAATGTGAGTACATAATCTTACTTCAAAGCCTCAAGTTTTCATTAGCGTGGGAACTTTTTCTGTAAACTAAGGTCACAATAGTATTGTCTAGTTTATAATCATATGAGTGTGACCTGAATCTCAAAAGATTATGGGGTTTATCATAAAAATCATAGATTTGAAGCTGAGAAGGAATGAGAGGATCATTGAGGTCAATTCCTATTCTACAGAAGAAGAAAAAAACAAGCACAAGTTTGTTAAATAATAATTATATTAATAACTAGTTCCTTTAGGTTTGTATAGCAATTTATATAATCTCATTTGATCCTTAAACATCTCTGTGAGGTAGGCGCTATTATTATTGACATTTAAACATAAACTAAAATTCAGAGTCGTCAGTGACTTACCCAGGGCTAAATGCTGTAGGATTTGAACCCAGCTTCCCTTAACTTTACTTAACTGCCCTACTCATTTTCGTCAATGTGGCATAGCCTAATAAAGATAGGAATCGAGTGTTACTGAAAGATGAAAGAATATGCATGAGCTCAGGGATTTTAAAACTGCCCAGGATTTTATTACAAATTATTATAAAGTCAGCAGGCTAAAATACCTAGAAAAGCAGAAAGCACTTATAGGGTAGGCTAGGTAAAGTTGGAGTGAAAGTGAGGGAGGAGAGAGAAAGAGAGAAAGAACAAGCCCCAGCCATGCTGCATTGGGCCCATGGTGAGCCTCCAGGGCCTAGTATGGGAGCACATGGCCTAGGAAGGAAAGACTGATGTAGACATCCTGCAGGGTGGAAGGTAGAGTCAGGAAAAAGCAAGAAAGGGAGGCATTTCCTCTTCAATACACTTCTGTAGTAGGTTGGACAAAGGGGGCGCTTGGGGAGTGCTCTAGCATTTGGTCCAGGTATTCTCAAATGGGAAGAGATATATACTGGTCCTTTCTGTTCCAAGGTGTGTTAATAATCTTCCTAAATTCTTCTAAGTTTCAATATGTCATTTCCTGTCTTACTAGTGTCAATGGGCAAGGTCAAGTAACTTGGGAACCAGAAGCTGAGGGTAGGAGGAATAGAGAGGTAGGATAAAAACAACAGGGATCAGTTTACATCTCAGAAGCAAACAGCCTTCCACAATTAACAAAATTTAACAGCATAAAAGATTATAGAATTTAATTTCTTAAATTAAACAAACAGACTTTGTTTCTAATTATAAATTTTCTACATTCATAATTCTCTGTATCATCATAACTACAATGTGCTGTATCTCATTATCTTTTATATTGTCTAATCTGATATTCTTTAATTTAGAATTAAATATTTCTGATCTATATTTCTGATCAAAAGTTGTTCTATCAGTCTCTAATTGGAGTGCTTCACTTCTGCTCTCACAAAGTCTGTATTTCTAGTTATAAATCTGAAGGCAGGCTCTGTCTGTGTGAAACAGCTTAGTCCTCCTCTAATTGCATCTGCAAGTTTTACTGCAAAAGTTGTGGAAACAATAAATTAAAAACCAGCCTGAGAAGTCAAGAAACTACTCTGGTTATCTAGATAAGAGACTAAATAAATTCTTGTACTTATAATGTTTTGGAAAGGGAGAAATTCTAATGTTTATATGTACATATCATATCTTATAACAAAATAAAATATCATATCAGAAGAGGAGACAGTAGTCCTGGGGCTAATTGGATCTTTGTCAGTCCTGACATAGAACAGATCTTATGGTAAATTTAAAGAATCATAAAGTGATCAATGACACCTTCATGTGCAAAATGTGTAACCTGATTGGTTGGTTCTCAACATTTATCATCAGTTGTTAAAATTTTATAAATATTGATTATTCATTTAGTTCTTGGTTGGTATCTGTAAGGATACCATCTACCCATGGGTTCTGGTAAGATTGTTCATTTATAAAACTAACTTTGTTATTTCATTTTTAGGTTAAAAAATTATGGTTAATAATATGTAAGATGAAATAAGCAGAATTGAGACAGGGAGGAAATAATATGCACAATGTCTACAATAATGGAAAGGTCAATAATAAAACGAACAAAACTGCATGCTAAGAAGTTATAATGACTAAGTGTTGCTACAAAGAAGAGACCTGAAATTGTATCTCATTCCATTCTCTGCAGAAATGGTGAATGTGAATAGATATGAAACACCACACATAAAACAAGACTTTTAAGATAAACTTGGATTCATTTTGTAGAATTATTTTTTAAATTTTATAATAAGGAAATAGATTTCTGGGAGGAAAAGAGAAGGAATATATTAGTGTTGTAGATGAAGAGAGTGTGTGTGTGTATGACAGAGAGAGAGAGAGAGAGAGAGAGAGAGAGAGAGAGAGAGAGAGAGAGAGAGAGAGAGAGTACAGGCAGCCATGAAGTCTGGTCATATGGCATGGGTGGGTGGAAGGTAGAGTCAAAAAGAGTAGAAAAGAGGTGGAGCTTTTTCATAAATGCAGCTCTGGAGTGGATTGTTGCTTGGGGAATGGTCCAGCTCCTGGGTCAGGTATCTTCCAATGGTCCTTTCTGTCCCAAGGTATGTGACTTCTAAGTTTTACCAGAATCTGAGTGAAGCGGGAATGAGGAGAGGGTCCAAATTTTGCATTTAACAGTGAAACAATAGGGATCAGTTTATATTTCAAGAGCAAACAGCCTTCCACAATTAACACAATTTAGCAGCATAATACAGAATTTGTTTCTAATTATAAATTTCCTCTATTAGTAATTCTCTGCATCATTAGGAAATGTAAGTTGTGTCAAAAGAAAATGTACTGACAAAAATTATTTTTAAAAAATGTCTGGGGTCTTAAGTTTGAATCCTCACCGTGTCATTTTGACATTTAGATGATTATTTTGTCTCCTTGGGCCTCAGTTGCCTTCTCTATAAAATAAGGGGTGATTCTTTTTCATTATCTAAGAAGACCAAAATGACGTCACCATTTTAGAGATAAGTTATAATGTGATTGATCAGACAATGTGAACTTGGAATGCCCCACCAGGCACATGTAGGACACGTGAACACCTGGGGTGGGTTTTCTAAACTTAGGAATCTCATGTTTCCTTTGAGCTACAACAATTCTGCCTTATAGAGTGCAGAGCCCTCTGTTGAGAACATGTCATGTTGGATGGTGCTTTACCAATATCTCCCATGTTGCACAATCAATTCCAAAGTTTTGAAGTGAGACCTTGTCTTTGTATTGTTTTTTTCTTACGCTTCTGTGAGCTTGCCCTGTATGAGTTCTCCATAGAGCAGTCTTTTTGGCAAACATTAAGTTTGGTATTTTGAACAATGTGGTCAGTCCATTATAGTTTCTCTCTCTCTCTCTCTCTCTATCGTGATGTTTGAATGCTTGGCAATTTAACTCGAGAAAGAACTTCAATGTCTGGTATCTTCTGCTGCCTGATGATCTTCAGAATCTTCTTAAGACAATTTAAATGGACACAATTCAGTTTTCTGGCCTGGTGCAGGTAAATTGTCCAGGTTCAGGCAATGAGGTCAGCACAACAGCTCTATAGCATACTTCTATTTCAATTCTAACATTCTATAATTCAAAGTTTTACCCTAGTCCACACATAATATATTAGTCCAGACTCCCTCCAGTTTCTAAGGCATGTTGTACCCTCAACATAAATGTTTTCTTGTTCTGGTTTTTAAAAAAGTATCATTTCATACCTAATTGTAGTGCTAAAAGTCTGTTATGACACAGAAAAAGCAAAAGAAAATCTAATTTAGAATATTTAAAATGTGGAAATTACCTAGGTTCTCATCAGCTTTCTGTGACTCTTTTACTAAAATAGTAACCTATGTTCCAAAAGTACTCTTAGAATGCCATGGGTTAAAAATATAACAATTTCCCCTATGCTCTTTATAATTTCAGGATTTATTATCTTTGGTAGGAATGATTCCTCAACAGAACAGTAACTAATTATCCAAACAAAAAGTGACTGTTAAGGGGAAAAAAAGACTAAGGGTCTTATTTTTTCACAAACTAAATTATGTTCCTCAGCACCATTACTAAGACAACTACTACAAGAAATATATGCCTAACCAAAGCACAAGCTTTTCCTTCACATTAGAAAAGCCTTTATACAATTTGCCATTTCACTTTTCTTGAAATTTAATGGTTTATGAAATACTGTTTCCTGTGTGATTAAGGTGTGAAAGACTTAAGAATGCCAATTATATTTCCAAAATATGTATTTCAGAGTGAACAATCTAGAGTTTCCCTTCCCCCAAAGAAATAACTTTGAAACAAATGGAACAGATGCAAAGTCTACCAGACTACAAGAAGTGGATGTTACATGGAGGATAACATGAGAAGTTTGTTTGACTTTCTGAAAAACTCCAAATGCTCCAAAAGGATACTGTATTTTCAGAGTTGTAGAAAGTCTCAAATAAAATATTAAATATAAAGCACTTTGCCAACCTTAAATGTCAATTGTTACTGTTAAATTATATCACAAAGTCTTCAGATTGATGGTGACTTCGATATCCTAAATATTCTGCTGGCCTGAAGCAATATTTTTAATCGAAATAGTGATAGCTTGGTAAATATTTAAGAATCTGGCTCTCCAGAGGAGGAAACACAGTTTGCAAACATATTTTAAAGTTTAATCTATATCATTAATATTGTCTTAAATACAATTAGCAAAACAATAAATCACACACTTAAAATTTTAAAATGACAATGGTTAAAACTGGTTCCAGTACATACCTATGAATTTTTCTCATTCTAGTCCTAGGACATTGTTTTTATTATTTCTCTTATTGTTGTTTAATGTCCATGATTTCATCAATTAAGATTTAAAGAAATAATTATAAAAACAAAGGTTTGGAAATTTTTTAATGGATCTTAGGAGAAATGGATAGAAATTGTCTTTCTTACTAGTATCCTTGTCTTCTAGTTTATTTACAGTTAAATTTCTCTTCGATTTAATATCTGTGTATGGTCTTTGAAAAGTGTCTGTGGTCAATTCAAATAAAAAAAGTGGAGATGGTCAATTCAATTCATCAAGAGTAAACATTTTTCTATTTTCAAGGCATTGTGCTAGGTATGGAAGATAAAGAGACAAAAATTGAAAAAGATATAGAGTACCTGTCTTCAAGATGTTTACATTCTATTTGGGGAAAGATGGAGTATGTATCTCAGAAAATAAGTTAAAATAAGGTAATTTGAGAAAAAAGAAATTAGTAATCATTTATGGTATCAAGAAAGGCTTCTATAGGAGTTGGCATGTGAACCAATGTTGAAGGATTCAAAATGAGAAACCAAAGCATTCTAGAAATGAGGAGACATTGATTTCCACACAGGATGAAGAAAGAGCCTGTAGAAAGGAATAGAGAGAAAAGAGAGAATAAAGTAACAGCCAGTAGTTCAATTTAGTTAGAATATATACTAACTTATTAGAGGAAGTTATATGAAATAAAATTGGACAGGTTTGCTGGTGTCAGACATTTGTATTTTATCCTATAAATAATAGTAATTTCCAATTGTCTGTAAGGTAAAATTTTTCAGTCTGACCTTTAAAGTCCTTCACAATATGGAATTAAGTCTATCTTTCCAAGCTTATTGCATTCTACTTCACTTCTGACCTACGTCTAAGGAAGTAATTTCAGAGGTTTGGAAACAATCCCTTTTCCCTCAAAATTTTACAAGTTTCTCTAAATTGAGAAGAGTAGTGGTAATGTTTACCACATAAGAACCAGGGAAAATAAGAGCCTTTTGAATTAGGGTATATTGAAGGATATAGCATAGTTAGCTGTATTCTTAGATGCTGGGAAAGAATGTTGGAATGCAGCTAATCTATTCCTCCCAGGTCAGTAGTGAGTCTTCATGCTTTGTGAGCTTCAAAATCTGTGAAGAGTAAACAGCAATGAATATAAGACAACACTTATCTTTGGCAGTTATCCATCCAGTAAAGAATAGTTCAGAAAGTAGTATAGGCATATTGAAGAATATTGAAGGTGATTCTTTTAGTGCCTTTACAAAATAACAGTTGTTTTTATGAATTTTCAAGTAAATTTGATGCTAAATAGAAGAGTAAATGGGCTTTACTCTCATAGTCAATTGATCTATAAAATAAATCTATAAAATCTATAAAATATATATATATATATATATATATATATAAATCTATAAAATATACCATTGATATTTATAAAAATGTTTTCCTGGAAAGATCAAAGAAAATCAAGGAACAAGGGGACCATCATAGTGTTTGTTGAAAACCACATCAATGAGTTTACTAAACTGTTTTCTTCAATCTAACAAATACAAATTAAATATCCATTATGTGCAAAGCCAGAGAAGACACAAATATAGATGTTATAGTGCTTAAATTCATAGAATTTATAGTCTATTGGGGTATTCTGACATACACACAAACTCTAACATCAAATAATTCTTGAAAAGTACATGAGATACAAATTGAGTGCTATATTATTTAAAGTGAAGAATGATAATTACTGATTATGGTTTAATGATATTTGACTTGGGCTTAAGTGATTGATAGGGTTTCAAAAGGCAAAGAGGAAAAGAGAACATTTTATGCATAGGAAGAATGTAAAAAAAAGTCAGGGAGGTATAAATTTCATTATAAATAAAAAGTAGCCCTATTTGCCTGTAGTATACACAGAGAGAGACTAATTTTTTTTAACTCAAGTGACATCAGGAAGTTATAAAAGAAGTTTGAATTTCACTAACATATATTTTGAGAAAAGGAATAATATGACCAGAAACATGCAAAAGGAAGATTATTTTGGTAATAGGCAATTAGTAACTTAGATCTCCCATTTCACTCTGAGAATCTTAAACTAAACTTGGGTTCCTTGTGAGAGAAGAGCTAGGAATTATTGGTTCCAATCTCTACTAAACATAGTCTGTGTTGTCAAACCATGTGCATAATCAGAAATCAAATACCGAAGCATTTGATTGAATCATGTTCTGTGGAGTTCAAATCAAGCAAATCCATAGGAAAGTAGAGAGTACTGTTCACAAAACAACTCTAACATTTTCAGGGAAACTTGAAAGAGGACTTCTTAGACTTGTAGCAGTTCTTAGCTTCCTCTGCTGATAGTAGAAAAGGATTCCTACTACAATTGTAAATCATGGTCAGGTCTTCCCCTGAGCTATCAGGTGCCTCATTTTCCTCTCTACTGCTATCAATCACAAGCAACTCTCTTTTTGTAGATGTCTCTCTTTCCCAGATATCACTCACTGACTCGGATTTCTTCACCACTGTCCAAAGAAGCTTTACTTTGATTCTTTTGATTCTTTATGTGAATGCTATTTTCCTGTCAGATATCCATATACATAGGCTCACTCTTAGGTCACAGTTCCATCCATGTAGTACTCAAAAGGACCCCTGAAGCAGTTGTTATATACTCTGTCCTTGGTCTTCTCCACAAAATGTCTCCAGTCCCAACATATATCTGACAGGGTAAATCATATATTTTTTTTTTATCACTTATTCCCATCTTCAGGACAGGCAAGTGATTTTCCTATATTATCCCTTCTGAAGCTGGAGCTAAATACACAGAATCTTCTTTGTTGGTTCTTTCAATTGTCATAATCGTTTCCTATGTTAATGTTCTTGTAATCTGGCTAAGCCTCAAAATGCAGAGATGGTAAACAGGGACATATGCAGAGATTGTCTATTGGTATTTTTGCCATTAGAACTTTTTTCCACATTATAAAAGGATGGTTTGAAGTGGAACAAGGGAAATATTGTGACATTACCATCAAGTATTAATGTGAACCTAGCTGGTGAGAAGCAAAAAGAAAAATGAAGAGGATAGCTACATTAAAATTTGAATGGGGTGAAGTGAGCACTGTGAATGTCCTTTATTTTTCTCATTTAGCTCACAGCCCCAGTCCCTTCATCAGTGAATCTCAACATGGTCCATTTTCCCACAGCTTGGGGTGGGGAGGAGAGACGTCTCACCTGTTTCCCTCTATTATTCAATACTTCCTTAAGTCTATAGCAAATACCAAAGTAATTGAAACACATTTGGCACATGTATCCAGATGCTTAATTCTGGAAAGTTCTCTGAGGTCATGAGGAAACCCAAGTATTGTCATTTCAAGTCAGTCAATAAAGACATATTAACCACCTACTATGTTAGGATCCATATTAATTTCAGGGAATCCAAAAAAAAAAAAAAAGCAAAAGTTAGTCCCTGCCTTCAAGGAACTTACTGTCTAATGGGGAAAAGCAAGTTACTTATAGGAAAAATGCAAAATAAGCAATATAGGTAAGGTGTTAGAATTAATAGAGATTGGGAAAAGTTTCCTATTAAAAGTGAGATCTTGAAGAAGCCAGAAAAGTCTGGAGGCAAAGATGAGGAGAGATAACATTCCAGGAGTAGAGGGACTGTTAGGGAAAATGCTTAGTTGAGAGATAGAGTGTCTTGTTCTTTCAAATGAGTTCCTTCAGGCATGAATGTAAAATTTCTCAATAGAGTCCATGTGATACAGGTCTTAACGGTATCCAAAATACTATGAGACACAGTTATTACATAAAATGAACAAGAATCAGGAAGGGCCCAGGTCTAACACATCTGGTTGTCCTGAGGATCATGAATACTTTCAGTTGCAAAATTACACAAATATAATGGTAGTCCACAAAATTGATCATCTTCAGGGTATTGTTCCTTAAGATCAAGGGCACAGTTATATCTTTCCCTAGTTTCTGAATGCTCAGAAATTTCCTTCTTCTCTTCAGTGGGTCAGTGGATACCTCTTACTGTCTTATGGAGCATACAAGGTATGTAGCCAGAAATACAAACACAAGTACCACCAGAAACATGATGGCCACAGTGTACAATTCATCTCTATTGGGGAATCAGATCACCTTGGGTTTTTTTCCTCTGTAGAGTCCTTTTCCTAAAACTTGTGATAAGCAATTAGGTCATTCCAATCTAAAGCTGCAAATTAGCACCAAAAATTGTAGACTACACCCAAATCAGGTAGTCTAGTGATTCAGGTTCAGGATTGTAATGAAATGTAATACCTATGGACCATCTATTATTTATAAAAAGTGGTTTCACTTAACAAAGGAATGGAAGACATTTGGCAACTATAAAACATTGATTCTGTTGGGCTGGGCAAATTTACTCTGCCTCTGTATTTTTTAAGGGAATATTCATATTAGTAGCTTTTATCAGCTTTGAATAAGCTCTGACTTCTTGTTTGCTGGGTGTTTGAACTTACTTCTGTCAATGTTTTAAAATTTGGTCCCTTGGACTAATTAATTTTGTTTACCTTTTAGAAAAATCTACCCCTAGACTCCATTAGCAGGGCCTTCCATATTATAGTGTTCCCACCATGATCTTTATTTAAAATATGAAAAAAAAACTGAGATGTAGAATGATTAAAAGTTTTGACCAAAGTCCCTCAGATAATAAGTGGTGGTCAAGTGGAACCATTCAACAGATGTCAAAATTGAACTCTGATAAATTGTAGACCAAGAATTACTAAAATTATAATTTGATCATTTATGTAGCTACTCTAATATAACTGGAACTATCATAGGAGTCCATTTCAAAGGAATCAAGCTGATATAGTTGAACAATAAGGAACAAATGGTTAATTTTACAAATCATTAAAATAAATATGTGAAACACAAATTAGAAAACTATACCTTAAGGTTTCCTCATGAGTCTAGCTTAAGTACTTTATTATCAATAAGGGATTGGAGGATGGAGAGCTGAATTTATATTCAACCCTCCTCACCAGGCAACTCTCCTCTCAGTTTATTTTGTTTTATCTTCCCTCCATTAGATTATGATTCCCAAAAGAATACGGTCTGCCTTTTGTCTTTTTTTGTATACCTAGGACTTAGCAATGTGTTTGGTAACTGGAAGGTATTTAATAAATGTTTAATGACTGACTAAGGTCATTTTAGCTCCCTTCAGGAACCAAATCTTGTAAATTTAAAGGAAAGCATGACAATAACCAAGATCACAGCCATATTGCTATGGGACTGACAATAATTATGAGAGTGAGCATGTTCACAATTATATGAGCTAATAGTAAGGGTATGCAGTAGAGTCATTTGGACTTGTTCTGAGCTTCTATAATAGACAAGACCATTGAACATGATCTTCAACTAAATCTTGCATCTCTTTCTATCTCTGTGTCTCTGTCTCTGACTTTCTGTCTCTGCCTCTGTCTCTGTTTCTCTGTCTCTCTCCTTGAAATGTGTACAATGCTGAGCACACAAAATAAATAACATAAAGAAATGTCAAAAGTATAATATATTATACTTGGATTCTGGCTAGACTTTAGGACTCCTTTCCTAGAGCAATTTGTGAAATATCAGTTTCCAAATCTATTGTCTCTGCAGTATCAATCAGCATACCCTGAGTTAAGCCATACATTAAATATTCAAATTGTGTCTTACCTCAAATCTGCATTTATAAAGAAACTTCATTAACATTTGCTATCTGGTCATTTTAACCCTTCTGGATTTGTAACTACTCTTCTACCAAGTGTGAAGATATGTCTCAAAATCTAACTTTTCTCTGCCTTTACTTGACCATCTTGACTCCATCTGTAAAATCTAAACTTTCTCAAATGCCAAACTGAATGATCATGACTAACTTCCCAATTAAAAAAAAAAACAATTAAGATCTTTTTCATTCAGAATTTTTTTATCCTACGACCAGTAATCAGTTTTTCTGATTTTATTTAATTGATACTTAAAAAATTTTTAATGTCAAATCAATTTCTACATATACCCCCTCAGCAACCTGAATCATACTTTTTTTTAGGTTTTTTGCAAAGCAATGGGGTTAAGTGGCTTGCCCAAGGCCAAACTTAAGTAATTATTAAGTGTCTGAGGCAGATTTGAACTCAGGTACCCCTTGACTCCAGGGCCAGTGTTCTATCCACTGCACCACCTAGTCACCCCCTGAATCATCCCTTTCAACAAAGCTTTTTTTCATAGAAAAAAATTAGCAAAATTAATCAACACACCAACCATGTCTGATAGAATATGAACATGGATATTCCATAACTAAAATCTCTCAACTCTGCAATGAGAGAAGGTAGATACATTTTCTCATCTTGTCTCTGGGTTCAAATGTAGCCATTATAATCATATAGCATTGAATTTTGTTTTATTTTTCTTCCTATTTACATGGTTTTAATCAATGCGTATAATTTTTTTTTAGTTATACTTTACTCCTTAGGTCATTTGTCTTCTCATTATTCTCTGAATCTTCAATTATTTTTGCTTCTTATAGCACAATTATAGAATCAGTTATTTTAACTGAATATTTTCAACTATGGTGAGGAGTAGTAGAGGTTGAAAGAATAGAAAGGAGTTAATATAATAATTGCAGTGCTTTGAAAACCTTAAAGAACTAAATAAATGTATTTTATATATATATATATATATATATATATATATATATATATATATGTGTGTGTGTGTGTGTGTGTGTGTGCATATTTATGTGTTATTATTAAGCAAAGATTTTGGTTATTTGCTGTCTTTTCTTTTTTTTAAGTGCCAAAATGAATTATGTCCTCCAAAATAGGCACCTAGGGAAAATGCATTTAGCCTACCAACTCTATTATTGCTCAAAATATTTTTAGAACTCTTATTTCAGAATTGTCTTCAAAACCAGTTTATGAATGATACAAGGAAATCAGAAGCAATTCCATACAATAGAGTCACATCATTTTTTCATACAAAAAATACATCCCACTTGATTACTCACTTTATCACTAGAATTGACTCTAAATAACTTTCAATTGTTTCTAAAACCCAAATAATTTTCAAAAGTGAGAGATTTTTCACTCCCTCAAAAAATTTAAAAGATTGTCTGTCACATATTCTCAAGACAATTCCAAGAGTTACCAAAATGCTCTGAGCAATGGCAAAATCATTGTACATTTATGGAAGAGAATGATAACTTTCTTTGAGGATGATAACAACCTTTATATGTAGAAGTTGTGATAGATTTATTTGGAAAACTGGTGTGATTATTTCCACAATTCTACCCCCCACTTAAAGGGCACATAGGTGGTGCAGTGGATAGAGTGCTATCTCTGGAATCAGAAGGATCTGAGTTCAAAGACAACCTTAAATACTTATTAATAGCTATGAGACCTCAGACACTTAATAATTGTGTAGCTGTGTGGCCTTGGGCAAGCCACTTAGCCCCATATGCCTTGCAAAAAAAAAAACTTTAAAAAAAATAGCTATGAGACCCTGAGCAAGTCACTTAATCTGTTTATCTCAGTTTTCTCATCTACAAAATGAGTTGGGTAAGGAAATGGCAACCTCACGTATTATCTTTGACAACAAAACCCCAATTGAAATCACAAAGAATCAGACACAACTAATTAACCAAAAAAATAAATAAAACTACTTAAAGTAAGTGATGCTATGTTCAATCAAATCTAAAATATTTTTGGAGCAGACAGCTACATTTTCTTTTGCTCAAGAAATGGTAAGCCTTTTCCCAACTTCCCCTCACAATTCCTATTTATCCAAAGACACTATCATGGAATCTTACTTAACAATAACATGGGAATTATAGTCAGCATTAGTTTAACTGGGAATAGTTTTAACTCTATTTGAGATGGGATTTGGGATTTCAGTTTTTAAATTATCATTTACTTGATTTTGTTCCTGAAAATAAGAAGTTCAACTTGAGTTTCCTTTTGGATATATAAACTTTGGGAAGGACAAACGTGCCCTGATGTCAAAGTATGAATGCAGACAGGAAGTTTTGATTTGAACAATGGCTAAACAAATAAAGCTATACAAATGTAATGAAAAATAAGAAATGAAAAAATGAATAGTTTCAGAGAAAACTGTTAAGGTTTCGATAAAATTACACATATATAATAAAGAGGAACAGCATAGAAAGACTTTAGAAACCTGAACAATGTAAAGAAACAAAGATTCCAGAAAATATCAATAAAGGGTCATTCAATACTTTCTATTTAAAAGTCTCCAATAAAACAAAAAAGTTCTTAAGTTTACCATTCCAAATTAGTTTAACACATGTTTTTATGTAAATTTTCACTCTCACATTATCATCATTAAGTCATATTTTTCTATCAGCAACTTCCACTTGTCTTGGTTGGGCCTCTTATCTTGGGAGAACCAGAAAAAGTCTGATCCATCTTTTACATGAAAACCCTTCAGTATTTGAAGTTTTTAATCACCTTTCACCACTCCCAACTGTTCAGTTTCAAATTACTGAATTCCTTTAATACAACATTTTGAACATGATTCCAAGTCACTGCATCATCCTGGTTGGTCAACCTCCAAATCATCTATTTCACCTGGTCAAAGACTTTCCTAAAATGCTAAGAATCGAAAAAATCTTGCATTTGCTATTGAGAGCAACACCTCTCTCTGGTGGCTATGCTTCTCAGTGCTACCTAAGACAATGCTAATTTTTTAAATTTCTATATTATTCTGGTGATTGATTTTGAGATTATAGTTTACTAAAACTCCAAGACATTTTTTGCATGATCATTTTAGTATGATTTCCCATTTATTTTCCCTATTAATTTTCACCTTATATCAATCAATCAAAGGGCATTTATTAAAATCCTACTTAAAAAGTCAAAAAACCCCACATTTATTAGATAAGAGACACTGGTATTCAAAGGGGATACAAAAACAATTTTTTTTTGTCTTCTCTCTATCACTGTCTTTTCAATGACAATCACACTTCCAAGGGACAGACTTCTATATCAATATTCTTTTAAAGTTAATATTCTTTGAAGACTGCCTTATTAGACAGTAGTAGTCCTGCTAAGCACAAGGAGAACATCACTGACTGAAACAAAAGTTATCTTGAATTTCATTTTGGAAAAAAGAAAAGAAAAGAAAAGAAAAGAAAAAGAAAATATGGAGAGAATATAAGAGAATAATCTGCATTGGTACCAAGTATAGAAATTTACTTAATGAAGCAAAACCCAATTGATTTAAGGAATTTAGAAACTAACTGTCCCCAGGTAACAAATAGACAGGTTTTGTTGAAGAAGATATAAAATAAAAAAATACAATAAATTCAATATAGAATTGGAAATTAGAAACCCCAGATTATACAAGGTATTTCTAAAATCTTAGTGCAGTTTTAAGTTTGTTGTTGTTCAGTAATTTTTTTATTCATGCTTGAGTCTTCATGACTCCATTTGGGGTTTTCTTGGCTGTGCCTCTGTTGCTCCTTTAAGTTATGAAAGCTAAAACCTGCACTAAGATTTTAAGGATTCTCTCTATAATTTGAATTTCCCTCTGACTCCCAGTGTAGTTTAAAAAATAGACCATTTAACTGCACCATATATTTCTGATTTTTTTGACAAGTGAAAACTGGCATTGATAAACAAATACAATATTTGCTAATCACCTTTACATTGTTTTAAAGAATCAAACTCATTAATGCATGCTCTTATCTCTAACAGAAAACACAAACCATTCACTTTATTTGATGATTTCAATTTCCCAATCAAGAATATTTCAATGATCTTGGAATGGGGTGGGAGCATGGGGTATTTATTGAATGAGGTAGGGTATGATCTAATTGCAGAAGGGAATATTTCAAAGAACTAGTTATATAGCTAAAGATATAATGAAGTCAGCACACAGAGAAAACTGATCTATAATTAACCTAAATCATGCTAAATCCTATGAGAGTATCTTGGGGAAATGAATGAGAGTTAAAAGAGGGTTCCATTACTATTCCAAAGTAAAGAAATAATAATAATAATAATAATAATGATCCTCAAATATAGCAAATAAGTAATGATAGAAGGTGGAAAATTTGAAAGGATTTGCCACATAAGTAATTCTACAGGGCAAAAAAAAATACCTGAAAACCATTTCATCAGATTATAGCTTCTGGTGCCCATATTCATCAACAATGGGCTTCATATTTCAAATTAGCTACAGTTTTGTACATTAGTTTTTATCTTCAATAGGTGTTCCAGGCTAGACTTATTCCTAAGGTTAATTGAAGTTCATGAACCAAACCAGTCCTAAGGTATGCAGAAGGAAAAGAACAGAGTATATGAAAGGTTGGGAGTTTTTTTTTGGAGGGGGGTGGAATAGGACTGTGGTGGGAGGAAGATAGAAGTCCTATTAGAGATAATTAATACTGCAGTGGAGGAAGCAGGAAGACAATATGAGATATAAGAAATTAATAGAGAAGAAATCTAAATGGAAAGGTTTCTCACCCCTTTCCCATCACTACACTTCCCCAGTTTCTTTCTGACCATCTGGGATCAACAAAAGGAAAGAGAAAATCAATTATCTATAGGAGATTGGAGAATAGATAAGCTGAACTGGAAAAGATCATTGATTTGTTGAGGAACACAGATCTTATTCAATATCAATGGATAAAAAAAAGAGAACTAGAAGAAAGACACAGTAGTACTGGGTCTGTCTGCAAAAGGGATTTATGGCAGTGTTTTAGATGAATAGGTGGGAAGATAGATATATGCATGTATAATACACACACACACACACATACATATATATATGTATACATATATATATATATATATATATATATATATACATATATAAATGTACACACAAGGAGATGAGAGATAAGAGATTTCAAAGAGGATAGATCCCTCAGCCCATTGTGAGGAAAGTCAAGTGACATGGAAGGGCTTTCAGAAGGAAATGAAGATGGTAGTGATGTAGAGAATTATGAAAGTAGCAGAAAAAAATTCTGTAATCTTCACTGATGTTAAATCTTGTTAAAGGAAGGAAGGCTCTTTGCTCTTGAGATGTAAATTGCCTCCTATTGTTTCATTGTTTAATGTAAAATTTGTATCCTCTATCCTCATTCCCAACCTCCCAGGCTCAACCTGATTTTGGTCACATAAGGGGGGGAGGAATTTCCCCTTTTGCCCTCAGTGTCTGGATAAGGAACAAGGCTATAAAATACTAAACTAGGAGGCTTCCGAGGCAGAGCCAAGGTAGTGGCATGAAAGTAACATGCTCTAGGAGCTTTTCCTTATCAAAGATAACTGACACCTACTCTGACATTCAAACTACAACCAAGAAAAAGAGAAAATTCAAAGAACTTTTCAACTGTAGGCATCATGCACAATCTTCAGTGAAGGTTTGTCTCCCTGGGGAAAAAGTGGCAGTAAAGCCCAGAAGGCAGGAGAGAAGGAAAGCCAGCAGAGGACTTTTAGTCAAGTACAATCCAGATCCTGACAGCTTAACAAAAGCAGAGGTCCCAGCAGCTAGATAGCAAGCCAGCAGGGAGGACTCCAGCCCCAAACAAAGTCTGAACCCTGAAAGCACTGGGGTAAAAGGCAGGA
The DNA here is from genome assembly GCF_037893015.1 of Macrotis lagotis. Lineage (NCBI taxonomy): Eukaryota > Metazoa > Chordata > Mammalia > Peramelemorphia > Peramelidae > Macrotis > Macrotis lagotis. Next base: position 715,900,477 of record NC_133658.1, read on the forward strand.
CTGGGTCAGGAACAAATCACTGTTAAGTCAGAACCTGTACATAAAGGGGAGGGAAGAAACCTCTGTAAAGGTAAGGCCTGGAATGCATAGGCAACAAAACATTCTATAAATTGGACACATACAAAAGCTCATTTAAGAGCTTTAAAAAGAATTTAAAAATCAAAGAAGAGAGGAGGAAGAAAAATGCAAAAAAGAAAAGAAAGTCATGCAGGAAAATTATAAAAAATTGATGAAAGAAATTAACGCCATTAAAAGTAAAAATAATCAACTAGAAAAGGAAACACAGAAACTAATTGAAGAAAATAAAACTCTAAAAATTAGAATTGAAAAATAGAAACCAACAAATCTACAAGACAATAAGATTCCATCAAACAAAATAAAAAAGGCTGAAAAAAATTGAAGAAAATGTAAACTACATTTTAGGGAAAATAGATCCAGAAGAAACAATCTACAAATCATTGAACTACCAGAAACCCTGGATCAAGAAAAGAACCTGGAAAAGATCACATAAGAAATTATAAAGGAATACTTTTCAAATCTACTAGAACAAGATAATAATATAAGCATTGAAAGAATCCACAGAACCCCTCAAAAAAGAGACCCCAGGATGAAAACTCCAAGAGCTGTAATAGCTGAATTCCAGAACTCTCAAATAGAGGAGAGAATACTGCAGGCAGCAAAAAAAAAGAAAACAATTCAAATATAAAAGAAACAGAATCAGACTCACACAGGACCTATCAACATCAACACTGGAGTCGGAAGACCTGGAATAGCATATTTTGAAGAGCAAAAGACCCAGGATTACAACCCAGAATGCATTATCTTGCAAAATTCTGCATATAGTCTCAGGGGAAAAGATCGATGTTCACTGAAATAGAGGATTTCCTGAATTTACAAACAAAAAGACCAAAACTGAACAGACAATTTGATTGCCAAATACACAACTCAAGAGTTCCATAAAAAGGAAAAATGAAAAGGGAAAGGGAAAAAAAAACAAATGTTAGTCAAGACTATCAAATTGTATACAACTCTAAAAGGGAATATATAACACATCTAATTCTTTAGAGCTTTACTTCTCTAAGGATAAATAGTGGGTAGAATATAATTGAAGAGAATGAACCTAAAGGATATAGGTATAATGGGATCTTATCTATGCATTGTAGAAGTCCAAAATGACATCATATGCTTGAGACAAAAAATCCTGAAGTGAAAGCAGGGGTGTTAACTTTGAACTTATGTCTCATTATCCTTTGACTCACTGTAATCACATGGTGCTTAGCATGTCTAATGAGGGCATCATGAACTGAGACCTGAGACAGTGTCTCTGTAACTTAATACTCATTTGTAAAGTTCTCAGGTGAGACCTCTAGAGCCTCCCAGTACTTAGAATCCTTTAATCATCATAAACTTCAAGGACCTGAGGCAGTGTCTCTGTAACTTATAAGCATTTGTAAAGTTCTCTGGTGAGACTTCCAGAGCCTCCCAATACTTAGAGGTATTTAAGATTCTTACAGTTAATAAACCTGTGGCAGGGCACAAATAGTTCAAGAAATGATATGGCCTCAAATGATACTTTGGCTCCTGAGGAGGATTGTGTGTATTTGAAAGATACTTGTAAAGGGGGTAAAGTAAAAATGTGATTATAATTATAATTTGATGCAATTTGAGTCAATGCTGCTTATCAAGCAATCAAGTAGACAACCTGTGATAATATCTTGATAACAATAGGAGCTTATCAAACAGTCAGATAATCCATGATTGATGATACCTGATTAATAATATTAGGGTACTAAATAACACCAAGAGGCACAGAGATTTATGATTTTAGAGAGAAAGAAGGGAGAATGTGAATATGAGTAAATTCTATTCAATAGATTTAGCCCAGTGAGGGAATAAGATACATTTCCACTTGTGTCTATAAATCTAACTTAATCTACAGGGAAGGGAGGTGGTGAGTGGGAAAGAGAAAGATGAAGGAAACAGGGACTGATAAAAAGGGAAGAGAAGGTATAAGTGAAAATAAACTGAAAGTAAAATTTTTAAAAGAAAATTCAAAGGGGGAAAGGTACTAAAATTTTGGTGAAGTGGAATAAGAGAATATGAAAGAGATAAATAGGAATGGAGAAAGATAGCATGGTGGGAAATACAGAATAAATAATCTTAACTGTAAATGTGCCATAAAATGATAGAGGACAGCAGAATGGATTAAAAACCAGAATCCTACAATATGTTGTTTACAAGAAACACATTTGAAGCAGAAATATATACACAGAGTAAAGGTAAAAGGTTGGAGCAAAATATATTATGCCTCAGTTGAAGTAAAAAAAAAAAAATCTGGGATAATGATCCTAGCCTCAGACAAAGTAAAAGCAAAAATCAATCTCATTAAAAGGGATAAGGAAGGAAACTATATCTTCTTAAAAGGTACCATTGGTAATGACACTATATCATTACTAAACATGTATGCACCTAGTGTTATACCATACAGATTCCTAGAGGAAAAGTTGAGTGAATTACAGGTCAGCAAAACTTTAATATTGGGATACTTCAATCTCCCTCTCTCAGAACTAGAAAAATCCTACATCAAAATCAACAAGAAGGAAGTTAAAAAGATGAATGAAATCTTAGAAAACATAGATATGATAGACCTCTGGAGAAAACTTAATAGAGATAGAGAATAGGGATAGAGAACAATATGCCTTTTTCTCCTTGACACCTTCACCAAACTTGCCAAAACACAAAAACCTTATAATCAAATGCAGAAAGATAGAAACAATAAACACACACTTCTCAAAGCAATAAAAATTACATGTAATAAAGGGCAAGGGAAAAATTAAATCAAGAACGAATTGGAAATTAGCTCAATTTAGCTCAAATAATGGGTGGATCAAACAGAAAATAATAGAAATAATCAATAATTATATCCAAGAAAATGATAATAATCTAACATCATACCAAAATTTATGGGATGTATTCAAGGCAGTTTTGAGGCATCTCTAAATGCCTATATGAATAAAACAGAGAAAGAGGAGATCAATGAATTGGGTATACAATTTAAAAAGCTAGAAAAATAACAAATTAAACATCCCCAATTGAATACGAAAAATCAAGGGAGAGATTAATAAAACTGAAAGCAAGAAAACCATTGCTCTCATAAATAAAACTAAGAGTTGGCTTTATGAAAAAAGTTAATAAAATAGACAAACCTCTGGTTAATCTGATTTAAAGAAAAGAAAGAAGATAACCAAGTTACCAGGAACAAAAATGAAAAGGATGAACTAACTGTCAATGAAGAGGAAATTAAAGAGATAATTCAGGGCTACTTTGCAGAACTGTATTCAAATAAATTGGATAACTTGAGTGAAATTGATGAATATTTACAAAAATACAAACTGCTCAGATTAACAGAAGAGGAAATAAATTACTTAAATAACCCCATTTAAGAAAAAAGAAATTGAAGAAACCATCAATAAACTCCCTAAGAAAAAGTCTCCAGGTCCAGATAGATTTACAAGAGAATTCAACCAAACATTTAAGGAACAGTTCAATAGGGTATAGAAATATAAAAGAAAAATCTAGAGAGAAAGGGGACAGGGGGAATGGAGGGGAGGATGTAGGTGATAGAGGAGATGATAGATCATGGGAGAGGATAGTCAGATTTAACACATTTTTTTTTGCTTTTTTTAAGGTGGCAGGATTGGGTGGCCTGTCTGGGACCAAAGGGCTGGGTGGTTGCTGGGTCTCTGGAGTGTGATGTAGGTTTGGGGTCTCCCAGCCCCAGTGCTACTGCTCTGTCCACTGCACCACTTGGCTACCCCACAGCACATTTTTTTAATATGGACAGAGTGAAAGGAGAGAGAGAATATAATAAATGGTAGTGGGGAGGAATGGATGGAGGGAATTATAATCAGCAACAGCAACTGTTAAAAATATGGAAGTAATTTCTATGATGGACTTTTTTTAGGCTTTTTGCAAGGCAAATGGGGTTAAGTGGCTTGCCCAAGGCCACACAGTTAGGTAATTATTAAGTGTCTGAGACCAGATTTGAACCCAGGTACTCCTGACTCCAAGGCCAGTGCTTTATCCACTATGCCACCTAGCTGCTCCTCAAGTTGCTTTTGATCCTACAAGTGATCCCATTGCAGTTTACTGAATGGGGTGGGGTGGGGGCTAATGGTCAAATCTGTGCTTTAAGTAAATAACTTGGACATCTGAATGGAGAATGGACTGGAGTAGAGGAGAGAAATGTCAAAAAGACCAACCAGTAATGTGTTACAATATTCTAGGATAAAACAATGAGACTGCACTAAGATGAGGGAAGTGTCATAGGAGAAACGTTGTGCATTCAAAAGATTTTACAAAGGTAAAATTGACAAATCTTAGTCAAAGATTGGATATAGGAAGTGAAAGAGAATGATGAGCTGAGGGCAACTCCTAAATTGTAAGTTTGGATGTCTATGTCAACAGCAGTATAAAGTGTAAAAAGAGGGAGTGATTGGGAAAAAAAATAATAAGTTCAGTTTTGGATATGTTGAGTTTAAGATGTCCATACATCTTGATATGTCTAACAGACAGAGAGATGAGATCAAAGATTAGCAGAGAGGATAGGACTAGATAGGAAGATCTGATAATCATCAGCATAAAAATGAATATTGAATTCATGGGAGTTAATGAGATGATCAAGTGAAATAATATAGAGGGAGATAAGAAATGGGCCCAGGGTTCCTATATTATATAGGGTAATTTTGATTAAGTTTTTCCTTCTAAAAGGAAAGACTCAAGGAGAGGAGAAATTTTTTTTTCCCCTTCCAGAAATAACTATGATGTCAAAAGACATTAGTAAACTGTATTAAAAGAAAAAAAAAGATGCAAAATATTTTGAAATTCAAAAAACATATTTTTGAAATTCAAAAGAACTTTGAGTAGAACTGGGAAGCACTGAGAAATTAAAAAGTCAGAGAATGATGAAACATATTTCTTTTCTCATAACAGGGGCAAGGACCTACTAAGACATGATGGTTTATACATCATGAGATTAATCAATCAGTCAATGAATATTTATTAAATGCTTACTATGTGCCAGATATTTTGTTAAACACTGAGAATGCAAAGAATAGAAGTCAGAAAAATATTCAGAAAATAAATACAAATCTCTCTGAAGCAGATAGTATAGATAGCCAGTTACTTTGTCATATAATGGTGTGCTTTGCTAGCTTTGGGAGGCAGTATTTTGATGGTTTGGAGTTATAAACTGCAAGGGCTCTTGTTGGTTCACTGCTAAACTCTGCTCAGAATAACCATCATCTCCTGTTGCCTCTGCTGTATGTAATAGAGCAGTTTATTGCTTTAATGGGTTCAAATGGATTTTTGGTTTCAAGTTTTACTTGTCTGAATAATAATGTATTGATTATCAGCTTCCAAATTTAAGATCATAGCCCCGCTGGAATTGTTGTTAAAACTCTCAAATTATCCCTTAGGGGCTATTGACAGATTGTACCACTGCTTTTTGAAAATGCTTCAAAAATCACTCAAAAAAAGGCAAATATTGGAGAAATATTCTCTTGGGAGATTCCAGGAAGGAATTGTGGTCACTAACATTACATCAAAAAATAAATAGGAATATCTTTGAGATCATAGAGAGTAAAAAAAGAGTTTCTAATAAGAGAAGTGATGAGAATACAGATAGTTCCAGTTTGCAAAATATGAAAATGAATCATAAATATCCTCTAATTTGAGAAAGCCATAAGAATTTTAAGCCATCAGAAAGATTATGTTTGTTTATTAATATTTATTTTGATTTTTTCTTTTTTTATTAAAGATATTATTTGAGTTTTACAATTTTCTCCCAATCTTGCTTCCCTCCCCCCACCCCCCACCCCACAGATAGCACTCCATCACTCTTTACTTTGTTTCCATGTTGTACCTTGCTCCAAATTGGGTGTGATGAGAGAGAAATCATATTCTTAAAGAGAACAGAATTCTCAGAGGTAACCAGCTCAGACAATAAGATATCTGTTTTTTTTTTCCAAATTAAAGGGAATAGTCCTTGTACTTTGTTCAAACTCCACAGCTCTTTATCTGGATACAGATGGTACTCTCCTTTGCAGACAGCCCAAACTTGTTCCCAATTGTTGAACTGATGGAATGAGCAACTCCTTCAAGGTTGAACATCACTCCCATGTTGCTGTTAGGGTATACATTGTTTTTCTGGTTCTGCTCATCTCACTCAGCATCAGTTCATGCAAATCCCTTCAGGTTTCCCTGAAATCCCATCCCTCCTGGTTTCTAATAGAACAATAGTGTTCCATGACATACATATACCACAGTTTGCTAAGCCATTCCCCAATTGAAGGACATTTACTGGATTTCCAATTCTTTGCAACCATAAACAGGGCTGCTATAAATATTTTTGTACAAGTAATGTTTTTACCCTTTTTCCTCATCTCTTCAGGGTATAGACCCAGTAGTGGTATTGCTGGGTCAATGGGTATGCACATTTTTGTTGCCCTTTGTGCATAGTTCCAAATAGCTCTCCAGAAAGGTTGGATGAGTTCACAGCTCCACCAACAGTGTAATAGTGTCCCAGATTTCCCACATCCCTTCCAACAATGATGATTATCCTTCCTGGTCATACTGGCCAGTCTGAGAGGTGTGAGGTGGCACCTCAGAGAAGCTTTAATTTGCATTTCTCTAATAATTAATGATTTAGAGCATTTTTTCATATGGCTATGGATTGCTTTGATCTCCTCATCTGTAAATTACCTTTGCATATCTTTTGACCATTTGTCAATTGGAGAATGGGTTTTTGTTTTAAAAATATGACTCAGTTCTCTGTATATTTTATAAATGAGTCCTTTGTAAGAATCACTAGTTGTAAAGATTGTTTCCCAATTTATTACATTTCTTTTGATCTTGGTTACAGTGGTTTTATCTGTTCAAAAGCTTTTTAATTTAATGTAATTGAAATCATCTAATTGGTTTTTGGTGATATTCTCCAACTCTTCCTTAGTCATAAACTGTTCCCCTTTCCATAGATCTGACAGGTAAACTAGTCCTTGATCTTCTAATTTGCTTATAGTTTTGTTTTTTTTATGTCTATGTCCTGTAACCATTTGGATCTTATCTTGGTAAAGGGTGTGTGGTGTTGGTCTAATCTAAGATTCTTCCATACTAACTTCAAATTATCCCAGCAGTTTTTAATCAAAGAGGGAGTTTTTATCCCAGTGGCTGGACTCTTTGGATTTATCAAACAGCAGATTACTATACTCCTCTCCTGCTTTTATACCTAGTCTATTCCACTGGTCCACCACTCTATTTCTTAGCCAATACCAAACAGTTTTGATGACTGATGCTTTTTAATATAATTTTAGATCGGGTAGTGCTAAGCCACCTTCCTTTGCATTTTTTTTTCATTAAGCTGATGGTAATTCTTGACTTTTTATTTCTCCATATGAATTTACTTACATTTTTTTCTAACTCATTAAAGTAATTTTTTGGAATTTTGATTGGTAGGGCACTAAACAAATTGTAGAATTGTCATTTTTATTATATTAGCTCTCCCTATCCATGAGCAGTTGATATTTGCCCAGTTATTTCAATCTGATTTAATTTGTGTGAGAAGTATTTTATAATTGTTTTCAAAAAGATTCTGAGTCTGTCTTGGCAAATAGACTCCCAAATATTTTACACTGTCTGAGGTTACTTTGAGTGGGATTTCTCTTTCTAGCTCTTCCTGCTGTTTCTTGCTAGACATATATAGAAAAGTTGAGGATTTATGGGGGTTTATTTTATAACCTGCAACCTTGCTAAAATTGCTAATTGTTTCCAGTAGTTTTTTAGATGATTTCTTGGGATTCTCTAGGTAGACCATCATGTCATCTGCGAAAAGTGAGCATTTTGTCTCTTCCTTCCCAATTCTAATTCCTTCAATTTCTTTTTCTTCTCTAATTGCTGATGCTAACATTTCTAATACAATATTGAATAGTAGTGGTGATAATGGGCACCCTTGTTTGACCCCTGATCTTATTGGGAATGCCTCTAGCCTCTCCCCATTGAATATAATGTTTGTTGATGGTTTCAGATAGATACTGCTAATCATTTTAAGGAACAGTCCATTTATTCTTACACTCTCTAGGGTTTTTAATAGGAATGGATGCTGTATTTTGTCAAAAGCTTTTTCAGCATCTATTGATATGGTCATATGATTTCTGATAGGTTTGTTATTGATATAATTGAGTATACTAACAGTTTTCCTAATATTGAACGAACCCTGCATTTCTGGAATAAATCCTACTTGATCATAATATATTATCCTAGTGATGACTTGTTGTAGTCGTTTTGCTAAGATTTTTATTTAGGATTTCTGCATCTATATTCATCAGGGAAATACGTCTATAATTTTCTTTCTCTGTTTTAACTCTTCCTGTTTTAGGTAACAGTACCATATTGGTTTCGTAGAAAGAGTTAGGAAGACTTCCATCTTTCCCTATTTTTCCAAAGAGTTTATATAGGATTGGAACCAATTGTTCCTTAAATGTTTGGTAGAATTCACTTGTGAATCCATCAGGCCCTGGAGATTTTTTTTAGGGAGTTCAGTAATGGCTTGTTGAATTTCTTTTTCTGAGATAGTGTTGTTTAGGTATTTAATCTCTTTTTCATTTAACCTAGGCAACTTATATTTTTGTAAAAATTCATCCATTTCACTTAGATTATCAAATTTATTGGCATAGAGTTGGGCAAAATAATTTCGAATTATTACTTTAATTTCCTCCTCATTGGTGGTGAGTTCACCTTTTCCATTTACAATACTAGCAATTTGGTTTTCTTCTTTCTTTTTTTTAATCAAATTGACCAGAGGTTTATGAATTTTATTGGTTTTTTCATAATACCAACTTTTGGTTTTATTTATTAATTCAATAGTTTTTTTGCTTTCAATTTTGTTAATTTCTCCTTTAATTTTTAAAATTTCTAATTTGGTATTTGATTGGGGATTTTTGATTTGTTCTTTCTCTAATTTCTTTAGTTGCATGTTTAGTTCATTGATTTCCTCTTTCCCCAATTTATTCATATAAGCATTTAGAGCTATAATATATCCCCTGAGAGTTGCTTTGAATGAATCCCATAGGTTTTGGTATGTTGTTTCATTATTATCATTACCTAGGATAAAATGGTTAATTCTTTCTATAATTTGTTTTTTGGCCCACTCATTTTTTAAAATGAAGTTATTCACTCTCCAATTTGCTCTGGGTCTATATCTCCTTGGCCCAGTATTGCATATGACTTTTATTGCATTGTGATCTGAGAAAGATGTATTAAATATCTCTGCCTTTCTGCAGTAGATCATTAGGTTTTTATGTCCTAGTAGATGGTCAATTTTTGTATAAGTTCCATGTACTGCAGAGAAAAAGATATATTCCTTTCTATCCCCATTCAGTTTCCTCCATATGTCTACCATATCTAATTTTTCTAACAATCTATTTACCTCCCTAATTTCTTTCTTGTTTGTTTTATGATTTGATTTATCTAGATCTGATAGTGGGAGGTTGAGGTCTCCTACTAGTAGAGTTTTGCTGTCTATGTCTTCCTGTAATTCTTTCAGCTTCTCCTCTAAGAATTTGGGTGCTGTCCCACTGGGTACAAATACATTCAATATTGAAAAGACTTTATTGTCTATGGTACCTTTTAGGAGGATAAAGTTTCCTTCCTTATCTCTTTTAATGCCATCTATTTTTGCTGCTGCTTTGTCTGAGATAAGCATTGCTACCCCTGCTTTTTTTTTTACTTCAGCTGAAGCAAAATATATTTTGCTCCAACCTTTTACCTTTACTCTCTATGTATCTCTCTGCTTCAAATGAGTTTCTTGTAAGCAGCATATTGTAGGATTCTGGTTTTTAATCCACTCTGCTATTTGCTTATGTTTTATGGGAGAGTTCATCCCATTCACATTCAAGGTTATGATTGCTAATTCTTTATTGCCCTCTGTGCTATCTTCCCTATGTTTGTATTTTTCCCCCTTTCCCCCCTTTTATCCATATTCCCCAGTCTTTTGTTTTTGAATACCACCCCCGTTCAGTATGTTTGTCCTCCTATATCACACCGTCCCTTTTCTTTCCCCTTTCCCTTTTTCCCTTTTCCCCTTCCCTTCCTTTTGTTATTGCCACTTATTTTCCCCACTCCCCTTCCCTTTCTCCATCCCCCCCCTCCCCTTTTCCCCCTTTAATACTTGAAAGATTAGATGTTTTATAAGTTAACTGAGTATGTGTAGGTTGACTTTAAACCAAGTCTGATGAGAAGAAGATTCAGGTGTTTCTCCTCTGCTCCCTTCTTCCCCTCTATTACCATAGGGTTTTTGTACCTCTTAGTGTAATGAGATTTGTCCCATTCAATCCCCTCCCTCCTCCTGTCTCTTTCCTGTCCCCCTTTTCAGGGACATAGTGTATTTTTTTAGGTCATCCTATCTAGGTCATAGAAAATTCTGAGTGTCTGTCCCTTCTAGTTCAGTATATTCTATTGGATAGAGTCAAAATTCCTGAGAGTTATTAGAGTCTTTCTCCCAAGTGGGGTTAAAGCCAGTTACATCCCATTAGATAGCAGTCTCATGGATAGGTCATGGATGTCCATCATTTCTGGCCAGGTGTATTCTCTCTGTTAGAGTTACATTTCTCAGGATTTATGAGAGTCTCTTCCCCCCACCCCCATGTGTGGAATATAGTCAGTTTCAACTTACTGGATTGCATTTTTTTCCTTTTACCCCCCCCCCCCTTTTTTTACCTTTTCATGTGTCTCTTGAACCTCCCATTTGGTATCCAAATTTTCTTTATAGCTCTGGTCTTTTCATCAGAAATTTTTGGAACTCTTCCATTTCGTTAAATGTCCATCTTTTTTCCCTGGAAGAGAAGGCTCAGCTTTTCAGGAAAGTAGATTCTTGGGTGAATTCCAAGCTCCTGTACTCTTTGAAATATCTCATTCCAGGCCCTTCAATCCCTTAAAGTTAATGCAGTCAGGTCCTGCGTGATCCTTACTGTGGCTCCTTGCAGGATCTTCTTTTATCTGATAGGTCTGCAGTTTGGCCACAACATTCCTTGGTGTTTTCATTTTAGGATCTTTTTCTGGCAGGGATCTATGTACTCTTTCAATAAATACTTTGCCCTCCGATTCCATGATATCAGGGCAGTTTTCCATCACTAGATCCTGTAATTTTAAGTCCAGGCTTTTTTTCTCTTCAATGTTTTCAGGAAGTCCTATAATTTTCAGGTTGCCCCTCCTCGATCTATTCTCGAGGTCAGTAGTTTTGTTGATGAGGTATTTTACATTTGCTTCTATTTTTTCTATTTTTTGCTTTTGTTTAACTGACTCTTGCTGTCTCATGGAGTCATTAGTTTCTGTAGACTCTGTTCTTTTTTGGGGGGAGGAATTTTCTTCATTTACCTTTTGCAACTCCTTTTCCAATTGGTCAATTCTACTTTTGAAAGAGCTTTCCTTTTGACCAATTGAGGTTTTGAGAGAATTAATTTCTTTTTGCATTTGCTCATTTGAGGATCTGAGAGATTTATTTTCCTTTTTTATTTGTCCAATTGTACTTTCTAAGGTTTTTTTTTTTCTTGTTGCAAGGTATTAATTGTCTCTCCCAAATTTTTAAGCTCCTTCCTTATTTCTTCAAGGAAGTTTTTCTGTGCTGGAGACCAGATTGTATTCTCCTCAGAGGTTCCAGGTCTCTCTGAGTTGGGGTCTTTCCCTTCCAGGAATTTTTCTATGGAACCACCTTTCCACTGACCCTTCTTCATTATGCTAAGACCTTGAGTTGGGGGGGGGGGGCTGGTTCACAGGGGCTTGAGATCGCTAAAGGCTTTACTGAGTGCAGTTTCTCTGGCTGGCCAGTAGGTGGTGCTGGTTTCCCTCTCTGGAGTGTCTGTGACCTGGGTTAAGAGGCCTTCTCCCTTTGCCCAAAGGAAGGAGTTGGAACTATTGAATTCTTTTGCCTTCACTCAATGGTGGGCTTTACCCTGGCCTGAGGTCATTCCTCAGCTGGGTTGGTTCTTCTGCTCACACACCTGTGCCTGAGGCAGAATTAGTTTGCATTTGTTTGGGAGGAGTCCTCTGTGCAATGGAGGCATGGGCTCAGAGTTTCTCAGACCTGAGTTGCCCAGGGATGGCATCCACAGCTCTCCTGCACCAGACCTCTCCCCGCAGCCCCTTCCCCAAGCTCCAGGGGGACAGCACCAACACCAGCGCCTCTGCTTCCCCGTGGACCCAAGCCCCCCTCGTACAGCCCCACAGCTGAACCAGCAAGTCCGGCTCTCGGGCCCTCAGACTCCTGGTTCCAATTCAGCTGTCAATCTGGCTGATCCTGGGCTGATCTTCCCTCGGAGCCCAGACTCACCTGGGGGTACTCAGCCAAGGCTGCTGTGGGAGACAAATCCTGAGGTAGTTGTTCCTTCTCTTGGCTTTTCTTTCTGGGTTTCCTGGCTTGGAATTCTTTTAAGAGGTTTGTTTCATATGATAGATGGGGAAGAGATCAGGAGACTTTAGAACTGTGCCTGTCTTCTCTCAGCCGTCTTGGCTGGAAGTCCTATTTTGAATTTCAACCATTATCTCTGTCTTGCCTAACAGTCTCAAATAAAAATTTTCCTTTCAAATGTCTAATCCATATAGTGTGCAGGGCCCTGGATTTGAAAACAGGAAAATTCAAGTTTAAATCTACTCTTACATATTAGCTATGCCACCTGGACAACTCATTTTTCCTGACTCAAACTTAGTTACTCCTCTTTCAAAACAAGAATAATAATAGCATTTGCTATGAGAGTTTCCTAGCCAGGATTTCTTAAGTGTTCTGGAAAAAGATTTATAGAATTGGGAATCAAATAAAGAGAGCAGTAAAAGGTGAAAAATTTTTATGATTTGAAGAGAAACGAGAGCATAAGAGAGTAGTTAGATAGAAAGAGAAAACATTTACAAGTACACCAAAGAAATATGCTCAAAGTGATAGACCCTTCAGTTATTTAGGGTAGAATTTGGGCTTTTATAAATTTTTAGGCTCACCTAGTACACAGTCTATCAGTATCATTCCTCAGCAGAAAAGAAATGAAGGCATAGGAATGCCTTGGAATCACAGAAGTTGCTACAAGTCACATTTCTCCCTTTGGGAAATGTATTTTTTTTGCTGATGCTGGTCTAATGAGAACTATAGAGAAAGGTGGAGTTCCTCAGAAAATAAAGTGTAAAATATAAAAATGCACAAACTATAAAATCCATAGCTATATTTCCTTGGCCTCAGGGATTACTTTATTGGGAGATATTTTCTCCAGAACTCAGGTTCATGTACTTTTTCTATACTTCTATTTAAAGACTGTTGTGAAGGTCTAATGAGATAATATATGTAAAGTGCTTTGTAAATCCTAAAGAGCTATCTAAATGTTAGTTATTATTATTATTATTATTATTATTATTATTATTATTATTACCTTAGCCTGGAAGATAGCTCTCCTGAAGTTATATTAAAACAAAAAGATTGCTGACAATTATCAGGTTGCTTATAATATTATACCTCAGCATGTCAGTGATTTATGATCTTATCAATAAGGGCTCTGCCTCTCCATTGGTCAAAATTCTAAGTCATTCATGTACTTTTCATTATGTGAAACCTTGGTCAGGTCTTTACATTTCTCCTAAGAAGATATGTCTTTTTTTTTCTTTACACTTTGAGCATAGTAAGGAGAAATATATTAACAGCCTCTCCCATGCAAGTTAGGTTAGTATTTTAATCCTTCAAGCTTTGTTAAAGACCTTTTAAACCTCTCCAACTTCAACCATAAGATATCTTTAGAACTCAGTTTACCTTCAGAACATCTATAGGGACTATTTTTTTGGATACAGAAGAAAAATAACTCCTAGTTAGAAAAGGACAAATTCAGAAGAATTAATGGTGTTAAACCATTGTTGTGAATTGCTACATTTGTATACCTAAGTATCAGTAACTGATTTTTGTCCTAGCTTTTTTGCTTTTGCTTTTGTTTTGTTTTGTTTATTTTATATCATTACAATAATTTTATTGTGAGAGTAATCATACCCCCCCCCCCAAAGATGAGAAAACTCAAGAATAGTAAGAGGAAAAAAAAAAGTCTGTGTTCAGATTCCAAAGACTCTGTCTCTGGGATAAGTTGCCTTCTCCATCATAGCCATCAGAGAAGTTGCTTCAATATTTTTCCAACAATTGCTATCACTAGCAGTATTTCCTTCTACTCTATTCTTCCCCACTCTCGTCTATTCCATTCTCTCTTTTTTCATCCTGTCCATATTCAGAAGTGTGTTGTATCTGAATACCCTCTCCCATGATGTTCCCTCTCTTCTATCACCTACTCCCCCCCTTCCCTCCCTCTGTTTCTTCTTATCCTACCCTTTTCCTTTCATTTTTCTCTGGGGTAAGATAGATTTCTATATCCTTTTTTAAATTAATTTTTAAATTTTTCTTTTATTTATTTATTTAAGCCAATAATGGGTTGTCTTGGACTGGGAAATTGTATCACTCAGTCACTCTGTGGGTTCTGCCTCTCTGAATTGTGGCTAGAGTCATAATTTGACAGCTTTTGGAGTTTTAGGGGGAACAAAGTTTCCAGTTTTCATGCTGCCATCTTGGCCTCTTCCCTTTTACCTAACTGATTGGTTTTAATAGTATGGAAAAGAAAAAGGCAGCAGTTCTCATTTATATCTATTATATGTGAATATTGGCAGTCATAGAGGTATGCATTAAGGAACTCAGTAATGATACAGTGAAAACCAAGGTAGACTAGAGTTTGAGGACTAACAACTATGTTGAAGAAATTATTGGCTTTTGCTTTTGTGTGTGTGTGTGTGTGTGTGTGTGCGTGTTTAATTTGGAATTTAAGAGACCAGTCATAATTTTATTTGTCGCAAGTATTTTGTTGTGATTCTTCAGTGCAAACCATTGGGGAGGCACTTAAAAAACACAATGTTAAGTTCTTCTCAGGGACCCAGAGACATTTCTGGAAGTAGAATATGTCTACATGTGCTTATTGCAGTCCATTTACTTAGCTAAGGACAGACTGGGGCACTGTAGCACATTAAAAAAAATGTTTCCACTTACCTCTGAATGGTGGGCTGTTTGTGAAGCTTTGAATGAAGAATCCCTGAAAAACTGTAGTACTAAGTGCCATGCCCACAGAAATGGTTCCTAAATGCATATGAGAAACTGAGCAGATTTTAGCCTAAAGAAGTCTGTGAGGCTATTACTTTTTTTATATACTGCTTTAAACCTTTTTCCCCAACAAGCCATGTCAGATACCCCCCCCCCCCCCCCCCCCAGCACTCCAATTGCACCCAGGAAAGTAGTGGCAACCAGGCCAACAGCATCCTTCTGTGATAGGAACAGATTTAGGCCTTCTATAGTAGGGCAAAGTCAAATTCCAGAAATGGCAGTGCAGTGTTTCTCAGGCTGACAACAACACTTTCCCAGCACAGGGCAGAACTACCTTGGGCCTTAGTATTAGTAATTGTCTTGCTCTGGCACAGGTTGTTGCAGATGACCCTGGGAGACCAGTCAGTAAACAAAGATTCAGGCCCCAAGGGAACTGGGGAGGAAAGTAGCAGGTTAAAGGGATAGCTCCATGGGCAGTGGACAGTGGATCAGTTCCTTAAAGCAGTAGAAGCCCAGTGACAGAAGAATCGATAATAATGTGATAAAGGGCAAGCCCATCATAAACCATTGATTACTGTGATATAAAATTGCCTGAATCCTCCACCTTGCTGCTAAACAAAACTCAGTGATCATTAAACAACTCTTTTCCAAGGACTTCTGGGAGGGAGCTTGATTCATAGCAAAAAGAGGAGGCAAAAGTGTTTATTTCCTTCACACACACACACACACACACACACACACACACACACACACACACAAGACCACTGCAGAAAAAGCGATATAGTCTTTTAGAGACTTCTCAATAGTCAGTGATTTTAATATCCCTACTAATTCTTGCCATCCCTCCAGGGGTAGTATTCAGAAGTTGGCCAGTGAATAGTAAGTAGGTAACAATACTACTGAGCAATTGCTTTTGATCTGGAATGAGTATCTGTCACTATACAGAAACTGTCAACTTCCTTTAAATTCCTTATGTTCCAAGTGCTGTAATGGTTTATTTTGACCACTGTTTCACATTGTAGGGCCCACTATGAACTGAAGATTAGGCATCAACCATTATGTGGTCCTGATCATTTAGGAGTAGGATTTGGAACTTTCTAGGACTCTTCCAGATTCTCACTCTTGAGGAAACAACTGTGGGAAGTGAATGGGAGAATGGGAGATAGAAAAATCTAGAAATTTTTTTACATCTCCTGGTTTTCTATTGACTTTTGAGATTCACTTCTCAATCTCCTTCTAGTTGGGAAAATCCACAAATTCCAACATCCCACTTGTCAATAAGGGGTTAAGCAAGTTTATATGCTAAAAGCCACTAAACCTACAAAAGTTACAAAATGAAAACCTCTTTTTTCTATTTTTAAAAATTTAAGGCAATGGGGTTAAGTGACTTGGCCAAGGTCACACAACTAGGTAATTATTAAGTGTCTAAAGCTGGGTTTGAACTGAGGTCCTCCTGACTCCAGGGCTGATGCACTATTCACTGCTCCACCTAGATGTCCCTGAAAAGCCTCTTTCAAAGAGAAAGGCTTATATTCTTCTCTTTAAAATATCAAGACAGTGATTTTATGATCAGTTGTTAAAGACCACCTCTGTAAAATTGAATACAAAATAAGTTGTCTTAATTTGTATTTAATCACCTAAGATAAAGTTCTCTTAGCAAGCAGCAGAGAAGTGTTAGGACTTTGGTAGCCCTTAAATCTCTAGGAAAATATTTCTTAAACTACAGTCTATTGACTTGATTTACCTACATTAAAGCATAATTTTTTTTGATTCTTATTTTTCAAAGATCATGACATCAGAGAGATGATTCCAAGACAAGCATATAATTTAGATTTGAGTGAGGGGGTCCTGTGCTAAGTCACTAGCCTCATTTTCTCCTCCAGATCCATCTGGGTCCAGTGGTCAGATATTTATCAGTAAAACTGGAAATGGCCCTGGATGAGGGGCAATTAGGGTTAAATGACTTGTCTAAGGTAACATTGCTAGAAAGCATCTGAGATTGGATTCTAAATCCTCCTGAATCCAAGGTCAGTGCTCTATCCACTATGCCACACAACTGCCCATAAATAAATAACACATGCATATAGTTATATAATATACATATGTGCATAGGCATATACATTTTTGCCTGTAATGTATGTATAAATTTTGCATTTAGCTATATACATATGCTTACATATATAATTATTTCAATATAATTGATTTATTTTTATTTCATTTCTGTATTTAAAAACTTTCTGAAAAGTAGTTGGTTATAACTTCACCAGAATGACAAGGAGCTCCATTTCAAAACAAAGGATAAGAACATCTGCTCTAAATCATTCTGCTCTTTGCATTTTATTTGAAGAAATAATATGTGAAGTAAAATAATAAACTTGCCTTGCTAAATATTAGCTCTTTAAAGAACATATCAATATAATCACGTCAAAATACAAAATTTTTCCCACATATGAAGAGAGTCATAGCCAAAAAGTATTTTAACCTGTGGCAAAAAAAAACTTAAATGCAAGGGGAGTAGTTGTGATATTGCAGAGATCATGGAAAAACAGAAGTCTCATAATGCTTTCAGAGGATGTATTGTCACTTTTTCCCCTTGATAGCCAAGTCAGTCTTAATTGAGGGGCAGCAGCCATGTCAAGACCTTGAGCATGGCAGAGCTCCACATGATGATGCTTACTATTAAAAGACCATGAAGTAAAGTATATGAACACTGGTCACCATAATTGTGAATCAACTCAGGATTGTTTTAAGGGTCAAATGATAATATGATTATATATTATTTATATAATGATTATAAAACACTTAGCCCAGGACTTGGTATCTTAATTGCTATGTAAATGTCGGTTTAACAATTATCCTTTGCTATTAATCTCTTTACCTTCTTTTCCCTCATCTGAAAAAAATAAACGATTAGGACAACTCTTAAGAATTATAAGTTCCTATAATCTTCATTTATTCAATTCCCCTTGCTGACTAATGAAGTAATTCTTTTCCACCTGCTCCTTTGCAATGGAGGTGTGTTCTTGAACACACATGTACAAAGACCACAAGCAAAAGGGAATACATGTGGGTGTTGACAGAAAAAAATTAACAGTGAAAATTGCCAAAGAAATTTTTTAAAGTTTCATCTTCTACTGAGTGAAATAATTTTCCAACCCAAGACAACTTTGAAGGTCAGTTACACTGAGGTTAGAAAGGGCATTGCATAGTCTGGGCTGGCAACTGGAGCTAACCAGCTCTAGCCATTGAGGAACAGCCAAAGGGGAGCCTCGGTCCTTGGAGGCACCTGGGTTATGGCAGTGGGGGTGATTTCCAGACCTCTCAGTCCAAGGATTGCCAAGAACAACTTGGTAGGTAAGAAAACTCTGCTTTACCAGAGTGAGCATGGAGCCCAGGCCTCACTACTCAGCCCCAAGAACCAGAAGCAGACCTGCAGAGCCAGCCAACAGGGAGCTACCCAGCAAATACTTCCAGAGTGCTCAGCCCACAGATGGTAAAGGGGGTGGGGGGAGACAGCAGAGGTCTCTTTGCTATCTTTCCCTGAACCCCATATTCACATCCAGGTCATAGTCCAGGGTCCTAGTCTAAGGAAAAGGAGCTTTAAGCAGAGCACACAGATCAGGAGAGCAGTCAGAGCCTCTCATAAGATCTTGAAGGAAATGAGATCACTGAAAACAACTGCAAAATCCCTGAAAAGCTTGGGAAAGTGAGGTCTTCAACGTGGAAGCAGAGACTCACCTTAATAGAGTTAAAATAGTCCAGGGAAATGAACAAACAATAGAAGAACAAAAATTTTACCATAGACAATTACTTTGGTCCCATGGAGGATCAAAATACACACTGAGAAGGTAACAAAGGCAAAACTTCTGTATCCAAAGCATCCATAAAAATATGAATTGAACTTTGTATGAAAGAACTCAAAAAAGATTTTGAAAAGCAAGTAAGGGAGGCAGAGGAAAAATGAAGAAGAAAAAAGAGAGTGATGCCACAAAGTCACAAAAACCAAGCCAGCAGTTTAGTGAAGGAACTGCAAAAAAAATACTAAAGATAAAAACATATTAAAAACCAGTTTAGGACAAATGGAAAAGGCAACCAAAAGGTCAAAGAGGAGAAGAATGTCCTAAAAAGCAGAATTGGCCAGATGGAAAAGGAAACACAAAAGTTCCCTGAAGAAAATAATTCCTTCAAATGTAGAATGCAGCTAAGAGAAGTTGATGACTTTTAAAACAAAACTAAAGGAATGAAAAATGAGAAGATGTGAAATATCTCATTGGAAAAACAACTGACCTGGAGAACAGATCAGGAGAGATCATTTAAAAATTATTGGGCTACCTGAATGTCAGGACCAGGAAAACAGCCTAGACTTCATTTTCTTTTCAAGAAATAATCCAGGAAAATTGTCCTAGAAGCAAAGAATAAAATAGAAATTGAGGAAATTCACCATAAGCCCCTGAGATTCCAAAAATGAAAACTCCCAGGAATATTATAGCCAAATTCCAGAACTTCCAAGTCAAAGAAGAAATATTACAACCCTGAAAGAAACAATTAAATATCATGGAGCTACATTTAGTTTTACACTTAGCAACTTCTATATTAAGGGCTCATTCTGAAAAACAAAAGAGCTTGTATTACAACTGAGAATCACCTCCCAGCAAAACTGAACATCTTCCTTCAGGGGAAAAGATGACTTTTAATGAAAGAGAGCACTTTCAACTTTCCTGTTTATAGAGCTTCATAAAAAAGCTTCATAAAAAGCTTCATCTTCAAGTACAGGACTTAGATGAAACATAGAGAGGGTTGATGGGAAGAGCAAATTACAAATGATTTAATCATGTTGAAATGGTTTTATTCCTGCTTGGGGAGATGATGCTGATAACTCATTTGAACATACTGATTTTTAGGACAGTTAGAAGGAGGATAAATATATATATATATATATATATATATATATATATATATATATATATATACACACACACATACACACACACACACACACACACACACACACACATATATGTGTGTATAGACAATATACAAAAGATTCAAGATACAGGAGAGAGCTGAATATGAAGGTATAATATATTATAAAGATGGAGTATACTGGGAGAAAGGAAAGGATAGAATGGGTTTAGTTATACAAGAGGCCAGGAAAAGTTTTTTGCAAAGGAGTGGAAGTGGGGAAGGTGAAGGGGAGTGAGTGAGCCTTCACTTTCATCAGAAGTGACTCAGACAGGAAATGACAATCATACTCAATTGGATATGGAAATTTCTTTTACCCTCTAGGCAAATAGGAGAGTAAAGGATAGGAGAAAAATGACAGGGGAAGGGGAGGGGTTGGTGTAAGTGATAGAAGAGAGGGAATATTGTGGGAGAGAGTAGTCAGATACAGCACATTTTTGAGGAGGAAAAGGGAGAAGGAGAGAGAGAACAGAATAATTGAGGATGGAGAAGAATAGGATGAATCTATCAATAGTAACTGTGGAAAAAATTTTGAATCAATTTCTCTGGTGGACCTTAATTATAGGGAATGCTATCTATTGCAAAGACAGAGCTAATGGTATCTGAATACATTATGAAGCACACTTTTTTCTATCACTTTACTTTTCTTGAGGGGGGTTATGTTTACTTTTACAACATAACTTTTATATTAATATGAAAAGAATAAAAGTAAAGAGCTTTAGAAACAGTTCAAATGGGAAATATTTAACAAAATAAAAATGAATATTTCTTGCTTTCTGAGGTAGAATAGGTAGGAGGGAGGGAAAGAGAGAATTTAAAAGTCGATATTTTAAAAAAATGAATGTTAAAATTTTTATTTGGAATTGTGAAAATTTAATGAAATAAAATGTGCATTTTTCCTTAAAGGGTTTTGATCTTGAGTTGTCCTCTCTGTCTGGTCAATGCTATCATTTTCCATTCATCTAGTTTTTTGTTGTTTTTTTTTCCTGCTTTTGCTTTATGACTCTTTTTTTTTTCTCCAGGGAAAAGTCAAACATCTGGCCCTCTGATTTCTTATTTTTCAAAATCTTCTCCCTCACTTTTTCTCTCCTTTCTCTTCTTTCAGTGAGATCCATTGTTCTAATTCATTGTAGTAGATATCTTAAACTTAATAAGTTCAAAACAGAATTCTTTATGTTTCCTCATGAATTCTCTCCCAACTCCCTTTACTTTCCCTATTTCCTAGAGGGGGCAATAAAATCCTCCAAATCTCTTGGATTTACAAGCTAGGAATCATCTTGGATTCTTTGCTACCTCTCATTCCCAAGTTGTCCAAAGGCCTGCTGATTTCCCCTTTGCAACATCTCTTAAATATACCACCTTTTCTCCCTGCCTCCTTACTGGTGAGCATGCCTGACTCAAATTTCTCTCCAATTCAGTCCATCTTACATGCAGTCACTAAAATGATTTTCCTGAAAATCAAGTCTGATCACAACACTCTTCTAATCAATAAACTTAAGGGGCTTCATGCTGCCTTCAGAAGCAAATACAAAATGCTCCAATCAGAACTCAAAGCCATTCAGTCTTATTATACCCTATTACGCAATGCATTCTCTATAATCCAGTGGCATTTTCCTTAGGGCTATCCAACAAAAGAAACATTCCATCTCTTTTTCCCCCTCTAGATTTGAATGGTGCTGACCATAATAGATCTCACAGGGTTGTCCTCGCTCTCTGAACTGCTAAGAGGAGCTGCATCCATCACAGTTGATCAGTTCACAATGCTTTTGTTAATGTGCACAATTTTTTCTTGGTTCTGCTCTCTTCGTTCAGTATTAGTTTGAGTAATTCTTTCCATGACTCTCTAACGTCCACCCAGTCATGTTCTTATAGAACAATAGTAACATTAATATACCACAACCTGTTGAGTCATTCTCCAATTAATGGGCATCTCCTCAATTTCCAGTTCTTTGCCACTACTAAAAGATTTGCTATAAATATTTTTGAATATGTAGGACCTTTCCCATTTTTTCTGTGATTTCTTTTGGATATAGGTTGAGTATTGGTATTGCTGGGTCAAAGGGTATGAACAGTTTTATTGCTCTTTGGGCACAGTTCCACATTGCTCTCCAGAATGATTCAATTATTTCACAACTTTATCAACAATGCATTAATATTCCAATTTTCCCATAACCTCTCCAACAATGATAATTTTCCCTTTTTGTCATCTTAATCAATCTGATAGATGTTTTACTTTGCTTTTCTCTAATCATTAATGATTTTGAGCACTTTTTTAATATGATTACAATATAGCTTTAAATTCTTCATTTGAAAACTGCAAGTTAATATATTTTGACAATTTTTCAATTGGGGAATAATTTTCATTCTTATAAATTTGATTCAACTCTATATGTATTTTAAAAATGAGACATTTATCAGCACTTACAGCTGTGAAAATTGTTTCCTAGCTTTCTGTTTTCCTCCTAATCTTGGCAACATTGGTACCATTAGTGGAACTTTTTAATTTATTATGGTCATAATCAACCATTTTTCCATTTATAATGTATTGTATTTCTTGCTTAATCATAAATTTCTTCCCTTTCCATTGATCTGACAGATCGAGTATTTCTAGATCTGTTAATCGGTCTATACTATTGCCTTTGTACATAAAGCCTGAACCCATCTTGATCTTATTTTGGAACAGGGTTTGAGATGTGGGTATATGCTTAGTTTTTGCCATACTATTTTCTAATTTACCCCACAGTTTTTGTCAAATAATGAGTCCTTATGCCAGAAGTTAACAGCTTTGTGTTTCTCAGCAGAAGTTTACTATAGTCATTTACTACTATTTCTTTTGTATCTGTTCTAATCCACATCTATTTCTTAACCAGGTGGTTTTGATGACTGCCATGTTATGTATAATTTTAGATCTGGTAAAATTAGTCCTCCTTCCTTTGTATTTTTTTCATCAACTCTCTTGATGATGACCTTGCTCCAGATGAATTTTTTTTACTATTTTTTTCTAGGACTATAAAATAGGTTTTTTGGTAGTTTAATTGGCACGGCACTGAATAAGTAATTTAATTTGGATGGAACTTACATTTTTATAATATTAACATGGCCTAACCATAAGTGATTGATGTTTTTCTGATTATTTAGATCTAACTTTATTTGAGTGAAAAGTATTTTGTAGACTTCCGGCCAAGATGGCGGAGAGAAGACAGGCATAGTTCTAAAGTCTCCTTATCTCTTCCCCATCTATCACATGAAACAAACATCTTAAAAGAATTCCAATCCAGAAAACCCAGAAAGAAAAGCCAGAAGAACAGTTACTTCAGGTTTTGTCTCCCACAGCAGCCTTGGACAAATCCGGGTGGTTGAGTCTGGGCTCCAAGGGAGGATCTGCCCTGGATGAGCCAGATTAACAATTGAATTGGAACCAGGATTCTGAGGGCCTGTGAGCCAACCTGCTCGATCAGCGGTGGGGCTGGACAAAAGGGGCTTGGGTCCGCGGGGAAGCAGAGGCACTGGTGTTGGGGCTGTCCCCCTGGAGCTCCGGGACCAGGCTGGGGGAAATATTCTGGTGCAGGAGAGTGGAAGACACCATCCCTAGGCTTCTCAGGTCTGAGAAACTCTGAGGCATGTCTCCAGTCTCCATTGCACAGAGGCTTCTCCTCAAACAAAGGCAAATTACTTCTCCCTCAGGCCCAGGTGTGTGAGCAAAAGAACCAGCCCAGCTGAGGAATGACCTCAGGCCAGGGTAAAGCCCACCATTGATTGAAGGCAAAAGAATTCAATAGTCCCAACTCCTGCCTTCGGGCAAAGGGAGAAGGCCTCCCAACCAAGGTCACAGACACTCCAGAGAGAACAACCAGCATCTCCTACTGGTCAGCCAGAGAAACTGTACTCAGTAAAACCTTCAGCCATCTCAAGCCCAAGTGAACCAGCCCCACCCAACTCAAGGTTTTAGCATAATGAAGAAGGGTCAGCAGAAAGGCAGATCCATAGAAAAATTTCTGGAAGGGAAAGACCCCAACTCAGAGAGACCTGGAACCTCTGAGGAGAGTACAATCTGGTCTCCAGCACAGAAAGACTTTCTTGAAGAAATAAGGAAGGAGCTTAAAAATGTGGGGGAGACAATAAGTACCTTAGAAAGTACAATTGGCCAAACACAAAAGGAGAATAAATCTCTCAGAACATCAATTGGGCAATTACAAAATGAGAATAACTCTCTCAGATCCTCAAATGAGCAAATACAAAAAGAAATTAATTCTCTCAAAACCTCAATTGGTCAAATGGAAAGCTCTTTCAAAAGTAGAATTGACCAATTGGAAAAGGAGTTGCAAAAGGTTAATGAAAAAACTCCTCCCCCCAAAAAATAATGGAGTCTACAGAAACTAATGACTCCATGAGACAGCAAGAGTCAGTTAAACAAAATCAAAAAATAGAAAGAATAGAAGCAAATGTAAAATACCTCATAAACAAAACCACTTACCTCCAGAATAGATTGAGGAGGGGCAAGCTTGGACTTAATATTACAAGATCTAGTGATGGAAACTGCCCTGATATCATGGAATCGGAGGGCGAAGTAGTTATTGAAAGAGTACATCGATCCCTACCAGAAAAAGATCCTAAAATGAAAACACCAAGGAATGTTGTGGCCAAACTGCAGAACTATCAGATAAAAGAGAAAATCCTGCAAGCAGCCAGAAAGAAACAATTTAAATATCGAGGAGCCACAGTAAGGATCACGCAGGACCTGGCTGCATCAACTTTAAGTGATCAAAGGGCCTGGAATGAGATATTTCGAAGAGCACAGGAGCTTGGAATGCAGCCAAGAATCTACTTTCCTGCAAAGCTGAGCCTTCTCTTCCAGGGAAAAAGAAGGACATTTAATGAAATAGAAGAATTCCAAAAATTTCTAATGAAAAGACCACAGCTAAACAGAAAATTTGGACATCAAACAGGAGGTTCAAGAGACACATGAAAAGGTAAAAAAAAATGGGGGGGGTAAAAGAAAAAAAATGCAATCCAGTAAGTCGAAATTGGCTAAACCCTAGCATGGGGTTAAAAAAAAAAAGATTCTCATAAACCTTGAGAAATGTAACTCTAACAGAGAGAATATACCTAGCCAGAAATGATGGACATTCGTGACCTATCCATGAGACTACTATCCAATGGGATGTAACTGGCTTTAACCCCACTTGGGAGAAAGACACTAATAACTTTCAGGAATTTTGACTCTATTCGACAGAATGTACAGAACTAGAAGGGACAGACATTCAGAATTTTCTATGACTTAGACAGAAGGATCTAAAAAAAAAACACTACCACCCTAAAAAGGGGGACAGGAAAGAGACGGGAGGAGGGAGGGGATTGAATGGGGTAAATCTCATTACACTAAGAGGTACAAAAAACCTATGGTAATAGTGGGGAAGAAGGGAGCAGAGGAGAAACACCTGAATCTTCTTCTCATCAGATTTGGCTTAAAGTCAACATACACATACTCAGTTAAGTTATAAAACATCTAACCTTTCAAGTATTAAAAGGGGAAATGGGGAGGGGTGACAGAGAAAGGGAAGGGGAGTGGGGGAAATAAGGGGAAATAACAAAAGGAAGGGAAGGGAAAAGGGAAAAAGGGAAAGGGGAAAGAAAGGGGAGGGTGTGATATAGGAGGGCAAAAACACTGAAGGGGGTGGTTTTCAAAAACAAAAGACTGGGGAATATGGATAAAAGGGGGGGAAAGGGGGAAAATACAAACAGAGGGATGATAGCACAGAGGGCAATAAAGAATTAATAATCATAACCTTGAATGTGATTGGGATGAACTCTCCCTTAAAATGTAAGCAAATAGCAGAGTGGATTAAAAACCAGAATCCTACAATGTGCTGCTTACAAGAAACTCATTTGAAGCAGAGAGATACATAGAGAGTAAAGGTAAAAGGTTGGAGCAAAATATATTTTGCTTCAGCTGAAGTAAAAAAAGCAGGAGTAGCAATCCTTATCTCAGACAAAGCAGCACCAAAAATAGATAGCATTAAAAGAGATAAGGAAGGAATCTTTATCCTCCTAAAAGTTACTATAGACAATAAAGTCATTTCAATATTGAATATATATGCACCTAATGGGACAGCACCCAATTTCTTAGAGGAGAAGCTGAAAGAATTACAGGAAGACATAGGCAGCAAAACTCTACTAGTGGGAGACCTCAACCTCCCACTATCAGATCTAGATAAATCGAATCATAAAACAAACAAGAAAGAAATTAGGGAGGTAAATAGATTGGTAGGAAAATTAGACATTGTAGACTTATGGAGGAAACTGAATGGGGATAGTAAGGAATATACCTTTTTCTCTGCAGTACATGGAACTTATACAAAAATTGACCATGTACTAGGACATAAAAACCTAATGATCAACTGCAGAAAGGCAGAAATAGTGAATACATCTTTCTCAGATCACAATGCAATAAGCTATATGCAATACAGGACCATGGAGATACAGGCCCAGAACAATTTGGAAACTGAATAACCTCATTTTAAAAAATGAATGGACCAAAAAACAAATTATAGAAAGAATTAACAATTTTATCCTAGATAATGATAATAATGAAACAACATACCAAAACCTATGGGATTCATTTAAAGCAACTCTCAGGGGATATATTATAGCTCTAAATGCTTATATGAATAAATTTGAGAAAGAAGAAATCAATGAACTAAATATGCAACTAAAAAAATTAGAGAAAGAACAAATCAAAAATCCCCAATTAAGTACCAAATCAGAAATTCTAAAAATTAAAGGAGAAATTAATATAATTGAAAGCAAAAAAAACTATTGAATTAATAAATAAAACCAAAAGTTGGTATTATGAAAAAACCAATAAAATCGATAAACCTCTGGTCAATTTGATTAAAAAAAAGAAAGAAGAAAACCAAATTGCTAGTATCGTAAATGGAAAAGGTGAACTCACCACCAATGAGGAGGAAATTAAAGTAATAATTCGAAATTATTTTGCCCAACTCTATGCCAATAAATTTGATAATCTAATTGAAAAGGATGAATTTTTACAAAAGTATAAGTTGCCCAGGTTAAATGAAAAAGACATTAAATACCTAAACAACCCTATCTCAGAAAAAGAAATTCAGCAAGCCATTACTGAACTCCCTAAAAAAAATCTCCAGGGCCTGATGGATTCACAAGTGAATTCTACCAAACATTTAAGGAACAACTGGTTCCAATCCTATATAAACTCTTTGGAAAAATAGGGAAAGATGGAACTCTGCCTAACTCTACGAAACCAATATGGTACTGTTACCTAAACCAGGAAGAGTTAAAACAGAGAAAGAAAATTAAAGACCTATCTCCCTGATGAATATAGATGCAAAAATCCTAAATAAAATCTTAGCAAAATGATTACAACAAGTCATCACTAGGATAATACATTATGATCAAGTAGGATTTATTCCAGGAATGCAGGGTTGGTTCAATATTAGGAAAACTGTTAGTATACTCAATTATATCAACAACAAACCTATCAGCATTCATATGATAATATCAATAGATGCTGAAAAAGCTTTTGACAAAATACAGCATCCATTCCTATTAAAAACACTAGAGAGTGTAGGAATAAATGGACAGTTCCTTAAAATAATTAGCAGTATCTATCTGAAACCATCAACAAGCATTATATTCAATGGAGAGAGGCTAAAGGCATTCCCAATAAGATCAGGGGTGAAACAAGGATGCCCATTATCACCACTACTATTTAATATTGTATTAGAAATGTTAGCAGCAGCAATTAGAGGAGATAAAGAAATTAAAGGAATTAGAATTGGGAAGGAAGAGACAAAACTCTCACTCTTTGCAGATGACATGATCATCTACCTAGAGAATCCCAAGAAATAATCTAAAAAACTACTGGAAACAATTAGCAATTTTAGCAAGGTTGCAGGTTATAAAATAAACCCTCATAAATCCTCAACTTTCCTATATATGTCTAGCAAGAAAGAGCAGGAAGAGCTAGAAAGAGAAATCCCATTCAAAGTAACCTCGGACAATATAAAATATTTGGGAGTCTATTTGCCAAGACAGACTCACAATCTTTTTGAAAACAATTATAAAACAGTACTCACACAAATTAAATTAGATTTAACTAACTGGGCAAATATCAACTGCTCATGGACAGGTAGAGCTAATATAATAAAAATGACAATTCTACCAAAACTAAACTATCTGTTTAGTGCCCTACCAATCAAAATTCAAAAAAATTGCCTTAACAAGTTAGAAAAAAATGTAAGTAAATTCATATGGAGAAATAGAAAGTCAAGAATTGCCAGGAGCTTAATGAAAAAAAGTGCAAAAGAAGGTGGATTAGCCCTACCCAATCTAAAATTATATTATAAAGCATCAGTCATCAAAACTGTTTGGTATTGGCTAAGAAATAGAATGGTGGACCAGTGGAATAGACTAGGTGTAAAAGCAGGAGATGATTATAGTAATGTGCTGTTTGATAAACCCAAAGAGTCTGGCCATTGGGATAAAAACTCACTCTTTGATAAAAATTGCTGGGAAAATTGGAAGTTAGTATGGAAGAAACTTAGATTAGACCAACACCTCACACCCTTTACAAAGATAAGATCCAAATGGTTACAGGACATTGACATAAAAAACAATACTATAAGGAAATTAGAAGATCAAGGATTAGTCTACCTGTCAGATCTATGGAAAGGGGAGCAGTTTATGACTAAGGAAGAGTTGGAGAACATCACCAAAATCCAATTAGATGATTTCGATTACATTAAATTAAAAAGTTTTTGCACAGATAAAACCAATGTAACCAAGATCAAAAGAAATGTAGTAAATTGGGAAACCATCTTTACAACTAATTATTCTGACAAAGGACTCATTTCTAAAATATACAGAGAACTGAGTCATATTTTTAAAACAAAAAGCCACTCCTCAATTGACAAATGGTCAAAGGATATGCAAAGGCAATGTACAGATGAGGAGATCAAAGTAATCTATAGCCATATGAAAAAATGCTTTAAATCATTAATTATTAGAGAAATGCAAATTAAAGCTTCTCTGAGGTACCACCTCACACCTCTCAGTTTGGCCAGTATAACCAGGAAGGATAATGATCATTGTTGGAAGGGATGTGGGAAATCTGGGACACTATTACACTGTTGGTGGAGCTGTGAACTCATCCAGCCTTTCTGGAGAGCTATTTGGAACTATGCCCAAAGGGCAACAAAAATGTGCATACCCATTGACCCAGCAATACCATTACTGGGTCTATACCCTGAAGAGATGAGGAAAAAGGGTAAAAACATTACTTGTACAAAAATATTTATAGCAGCCCTGTTTGTGGTGGCAAAGAATTGGAAATCCAGTAAATGTCCTTCAATTGGGGAATGGCTTAGCAAACTGTGTTATATGTATGTCATGGAACACTATTGTTCTATTAGAAACCAGGAGGGACAGGATTTCAGGGAAACCTGAAGGGATTTGCATGAACTGATGCTGAGTGAGATGAGCAGAACCAGAAAAACACCATATACCCTAACAGCAACGTGGGAGTGATGTTCAACCTTGAAGGACTGGCTCATTCCATCAGGGCAACAATCGGGAACAATTTTGGGCTGTCTGCAAAGGAGAATACCATTTGTATCCAGATAAGGAGCTGTGGAGTTTGAACAAAGTGCAAGGACTATACCCTTTAATTTAGAATAAAAAACAGATAGCTTATTGTCTGATCTTGTTACCTCTTAGACTTCTCTTCTCTTTAAGGACATGATTTCTCTCTCATCACACCCAATTTGGATCAAGGTACAACATGGAAACAAAGTAAAGACTGACAGAGTGCTCTCTGTGGGGGGGGGGGATGGAAGCAAGATGGGGGGGAAATGTAAAACTCAAATAATATCTTTAATAAAAATAAATTTAAATTAAAAACAAGAAAAGTATTTTGTACTTGTGTTCATGTAGTTTCTGAGTTTGTCTTGGGAGATAGATTGCCAAGTATTTTATGTTGTCTACAGTTACTTTAAATGCACTTTCATTTTCTATCTTCTTCCCTTGGGCTTTGTTGTTTATCAATAGAAATGCTAATAATTTATGTAGGTTAATTTTATATCTGCTACTTGCTAAAGTTGTTAATTATTTCAAGAAAATTTTTAGCTGATTTCTTAGAAATATGCCATCTGAATGATGAGCAGGATAGTTTCAGTAAAACCCAGAAAGACTTATATGAGCAGATGCAGTGTGAAATGTACTGTAAAATAAGTAACAAGAATGTAAGATGATCAGTTTATCATAAGAAGGATTTATGATAAGAATCTTATACACCCCCAAAGAAAATGATGGTGTCTGAATACAGAATGAAGCATACTTTTTTATTTTAGTTTTCTTTCATTTTGGGTGGGGATGAGGGATTCTCTATTTTTTTTCACAACATCACTATTATGGAAATATTTTGCTTGATGTCATATTTTTAACCTCTATCAAATTGTGTGCTTTCTCAGTTGGGGAGTGGGATGGTGATGAGAGTGAAGGAGAGAATTTGAACCTTAAAGTTTTAAAAATGAATGTTAATCAGAGGGGGGGGAACCAATCTATCATGCAATCCACCCTAAGGATTTTCTCTGACTGTCCTCCAGGCCTGGAATGCTCTCCCTTTACAATTCTGAGGATTGAACTCCCTGATTTCCTTTGAGTCCTGACTAAAATCCTACCTCCTACAGGAAAATCTTTCCTAAACTCTCTTAATTCCAATGCATTCTTTTTCTTAATCATTTCCTGTTTCCCTTGTACATATCTCACTTTGCATTTATTTGTTTGCAAGTTATCTCCCTCATTAGACTGTAAGCTCCTTCAAATTAAGGACTATCTTTTGCCTCTTTTTTTGTATCTCCAGTACCTACCACAGTTCATGAGACATAAGAAATAAATGTTTATTGATTGAATAATTGTGATTTTTTTCCTTTCTATATAGGTCAAAAATGACAGGTCATTTGATCTTTCAGCATTTCAATCAATGTGGATCTAAAATAGGAACATAACTCCAAGTCCATTCTCTTTTTTTCAAGTAGGTAAGAATGATTTTTTAAAGCTTGGTAATATCAATTTATTGAACATTTTGTTTGTTTTTTAATAGATTTGCCTATTTATCTTTCTTTACATGATTTACTCTGGTCTCTTTTAACTCTATTAACCAATACTTGTAAATTTGTAAATTTAACACTCCCTTCTCTTCCACACTCTATATTACCCATAGCTCATGTACAACTGTCATATTTGCACCTCACATCCTCTCAGCATAAAACTAACACAATTTCTCTATCTGCCTACTCCAAACAATTTGCTTCCTAGTGTCAGTTACCAATTCCACTGCAAATTTTCAAAAAGTGTTGTTCCTTTCTTTGTCTCAGTTTTCTATTTATAAAATAAGCCTTGTGTCTACTCTGCACTTCCCTTGGTTATGTGGATATATGAATTTCAAAAAATAAAGAGAAGTTGCAGCAAGACATGTTTTGACTCAAGGTAAGGAAAAACTCTGAATATTCATTAAAATTTAAATATTCCCTCAAACCTTTGCCTTGAGAGGTAGTAAATACCCAATAGGAAGCCTTTGAATAAAAGCTGGATGCTCCCTCTTAAGGGAGATGTTTCTTAATAAGATGAAAGTTGAACATATCACTTCTGATATCTTGTTCAAAGCCATGATCCTTTTATCCTGCAAAAATTTTAAGATACTCAGAGCTCAGTAGACAGATAGAAAAACAAATTCTATATACATTCAACTACTGAGTTTCTTTGCTTTTGAATGTATATCCTGGCCCAGCAAAATCTAGCACTGATTATCTTGTGCAAATATTTATCTTATCTAAGCTTCAATTTCCTCATCCGTAATATCAAAGCATCATACTAGGCATTCTGTAAGGTCCTTGGTAGCACTAATCATTTTTCAATCTTTCATTTTGTCCTGTGTTTCTTTTTTTGCAAGGCAGTAGGGTTAAGTGGCTTGCCCAAGGCCACACAGCTAGGTAATTATTAAGTGTCTGAGGCCAGATTTGAACTCAGGTATTCTTGACTCCAGGGCCAGTGCTCTATTCATTGTGCCACCTAACTGCCTCATGATATTCTCATTCTTATGGGGAACTTTCTCACCCATGACTTCACATCTTGTTACATATTTTTCTTTCTCCTTCAAAGATTCTTTACAAAATTTTTAGAGGCCTTCCTATAGATATCTTGATAAAACGTGGATGTCAGTGAAGTACACAGGTAGCCCATTCATTATCCCTCTTTTGTGATACATAACCAGTCAATATTCATTTCAGTTTACAGATATCTTCAGTAATAACTTTTACATAACTTCTAGTGTATAGATATTATTTAGTAATATATTCCAGCCTAATCATGGCCAGCATGCATTTCTCTCACTTTGAGTGACAACAATTTTAATTCTTCTGAGTTATGAAAGAGTCAAATAGGAAATAGCATTATTAAAAAGATGAGCCTTAATTTCAGAGAAACTTGGGATTATTAAAAGCAAAACCTAATTTCATAATTGTAAATGAGATACTCTCTCTTCTTCCAATTCAGTGCTAGACCCAGTCAATTACTCATCTTCAAGGTCTGTCTAAGTTATATAAACTGATGGACCAGCTCTATGGGATCTACATTCAATATCATATTCTAGATATTAAGTATTCTTTAACTTACTTTTTTTCCTGTGTATATATATTTGCCTTGATACAATCATAGTATCATCCATAAATAGGAACAGTCAGAAGATATCATTCCCCTTCAATTTGGACTCTGCACTGGTAATCTTCCATGATAGTCACAAATATGGTGAGCATGTATTACCAGTTTTATGTCTAACATAATATTAATTGCTAGAAGAGAATTAAATGGTTATTGTTGTCATTACAACTAACTAGGAATCTGATTTGAATTTCACATATGCATGAAATAAGCATTGTTGGAGTGAGTGTTGAAATGACCATTTTGTTTTACCAAAGCAAATGCTTCATTCTAGTAAACAGTACCACAGAAGATTTGTCTTAATTCTATACCTTTCACTTAATTGTTTAACAATAAATATAAGATCTACTGTAAATTTTTATTTGCAACAACTTACCTCTTTCTTTCTTATGCCTTATACATGTCTACACATATATGTGTGTCTAACTAAATCCATTTTGGAATGGAGCAATTTCCTTTTTTTTCTTATTTTACATATTTTTATTTATGTATTTTTTCAACAACATGAAACAGTAGTTTTCACCAATCATTTTTTACCACATTTTGAGCTTTACATTTTAACTTCCCTTACTCCCTTCTCCCTTCCCTCTCCCCCCAATAGAAAGCAATATAATATAGGTTCTACACATGCAATTATGCTAAATATAGATCCATATCAATCATGTTGTTAAAAAAGAATCAAATCCAAAAAGAAAAAAATTAGAGGGAAAATAACAACAAAATACTAAGATGATTTTTACAATTAAAAATAGTAAGCTTTGGTTTTCATTTAAACTCCACAGTTCCCTCTCTGGTTATGGATGTTATTTTTCTATCATAAGTCTTTTAGAATTGTATTTGAGGAGGGCAGAGCCAAGATGGTTGCATGAAGGCAACATCTCCTGGAAACTCCTTTTCCCCAAAACTGCAAAAGTCATCAAATTATGACTACAACCATAGAGTCACTGGGAACCAGAATGGGAAAAAAGCCTGAGCATTTTGATGCCCGCAGCCCAGTGCAGCCCAGGGATCACTGGGAACAGCTTGAAGGGGTGGTGGGAGAACTCTGCTGCACCAGAATGAGTGTGAAATGAGGAGCACTGGCCTCAGAGCATCCCTGCAGCAAGAACTTACAGAAGGAATCAGGGAAACCAGCCTGCACCTCCAGAGCACAGCCCACAGATGGTAAGGGGGTCAGGGGAGACTGCTCTCTGCTCTCCCTGGGGCAGGACTCTGCTGTTTGCCCACACTCAGATCAAGTTTGCAGTTTGGGCTTCCATACTAAGATAGCAGGGAACCTCCTCACAGCTCTAGGGCATAGGGGAGCCGCTGTGGTCATCTACATATCAAAGTACTGGCAAGAGAGCACAAGACCTTGAAGAAATAAAGGTCCCAGTGGGGTGTCCCCCTAAAATCCCCCAAAGCCTTGGAAGTGCTATAAATTAGTCTCAGGCTGAGGAAATGAGCAAATAACAGAAAAAAAAGAAGAATCTGACCATAGAACATTACTTTGGTCCCATGGAAGATCAAAACGCATACTCAGATGATGACAAAATGTGTCCAAAACCTCCAAGAGAAATAGAAAATGGGCTAAGGCTATGGATGAACTCAAAAAAGACTTTGAAAAGCAATTAAGGGAGGTGGAGGAAAAAATTGGGAGGATAAATGAGAGCAATGCAGATAAATCATGAAAACCAAATCAGCAGCTTGGTGAAAGAAATATAAAAAAAATACTGAAGAAAATAATAAATTAAAAACCAGTTTAGGCCAAATGGAAAAAGCAAAACAAAAGGCAAATGAGGAGAACACCTTTAAAAGCAGAATTGTCCAGCTGGAAAAGGAGATAAAAAAATAACACCTTCAAATGCAGAATAGAACTAAAGGAAGTTGATGACTTTGCAAGAAATCAGGAAGAAATAAAACTCTTCTGAAAAAAAACAAAAATTATAAGAAAATGTGAAATATCTCATTGAAAAAACAATTGACCTTGAAAACAGATCCAGAAGAAATAATTTAAAAATTATTGGGCTACCTGAAAGTCAGGAAAAGAGCCAAGACTTCATTTTTCAAGAAATAATACAGCAACATTGCCCTGAGATTCTAGAAGCAGAGGGTAAAATAGAAATTGAGGGAATTCACTGATCACCTTGTGAAAGAGATATCAAAAGAAAAACTTCCAGGAATATTATAGCCAAATTCCAAAACTCCCAAGTCAAAGAGAAAATACTAAAAGTTTCCAGAAACAAACAATTCAACTACTGTGGCTCTATATTCAGGATTACACAGGATCTGGTAGCATCTACATTAAGGGTTCATAGAGATTGGAATATGATATTCCAGAAGGCAAAAGATCTTAGTCTACAACCTAGAATCAACTATCCAGCAAATCTGAACATGCAGGGACTTTCAAACTTTCCTATTGAAACAACCAGAGATGAAAAGAAAGTTTGATCTTCAGGTACAGGACTCTGGTGAACCATAGAGGGGGTGCATAAGAAGGACTAACTATGAGGAAATTAATGATGTTGAACTGTTTGTATTCCTGCAAGTGAAGAAGATATTGATAACTCATATGTACTTTTTCATTTATAAGAGCTATTAGAAGGAGCATATATAGACAAGGCACTAGAAGGAATGGAAGATATTTCACATAAGAGTCAAGAAAAAGCTTTTACAATGACATTGAATGGGGGAAGTTGAGGGGGAATGAGTGAACCTTCATTCTCATCAGAAATGGTTCAGAGAGGAAATAACATACACACTTAATAGGGTATAGAAATCTATCTTACCTTAGAGAAAAATGAGAAGAAAGGGATAGGATAGGGAGAATTGGGGGAGGGAAGAGGGGGCAAATAGATAACAAAAGAGAGGTAAGATTGTGGCAGAGGGTATTCAGATACAACACACTTTTGGACAGGGACAGGATGAAAGGAGAGAGAAGGAGAGAGAGAGAGAGAGAGAGAGAGAGAATAGAATAAATGAGAATGAGGAGGAATAGAGTGGAGGGAAATACAGCAAGTAATAGCAACTGTGGGAAAAATATTGAAGCAACTTCACTGGTAAACTTATAATAAAGGAGGCAACTTGTCCCAGAGACAGAGTCATTGGAATCTGAACAGACTGAACTACATTTTTTTCTCTCTCTCTCACTATTCTTGAGGTTCTTATGTTCTTGGGGGGGGGGGAAGGGGTTTATGTTTACCCTTATAACAAAATTATTGTAATAATAATAATAATGATGAAATAAAAAACAAAAAACTTCTAAAAAATTGTATTTGAACATTGTACTTTGTATTTGAACTATTGAAATGACCAAGTCCATCATTGTTAATCATCACCCAATGCTGTTGGCAGTGTGTGTAATGTTCTACTGGTTCTACTCATTTCACTCAGGATCAGTTCATGTAAGTTTTCCCAGGCTTTTCTGAAGATCTGTCTCATTATTTCTTATAGAACAAAAGTGTTCCAGCACATTCATTTACCACAATTTGTTCAGTCATTCCCCCAATCAACGACCATCCCCTCAGTTTCCAATTCTTTTCTACAATGAAAAGAGTTGCTATAAATAGTTTTAAATATGTGGGTTTTTCATACATTTTTGTGATCTCTTTGGAATATAGACATAGTGGTGGTATTGCTAAATCAAAGGGTATTGGGCAATTTTCTTTTAAGGATTTATTGAAATATAATGTCTAGACTTTTTTCGGTCATTCTTCAAATACCCCAATGATTCATAAATTATTTCCCTTTGATATGTACTCCAAGTCAGTTATTTTTGCTATAAGATACCTTCTAATTTTTTTTGTTGCCTCATAGAGTCATTGGATTATATTTAGTCATTTCTATTTTTAGAGTTTGTTGTATGAATGAGATTTTAAATCTCTTGGATCAAGCTGTTCATTCCTTTTCCAATTTTTTTGCTTTCATAATTTTCACTTGTTTTCCATGTTTTTCCTCAAACAATGTTTACCATTTATAAAAATATTTAACTCATATCATCTCTTTCAGGAAATCTGAGTTTATGTTCAATCTGTGTTTTTCTCAGAGGCAATACTTTTAAACATTTTGAAGTCATTCTCTTCTGTGTTCACATCTTGAGTGCCCCTGCCACCATCATAGTTCATTATTGTGGACTTTTAAAAAAATTGTCATTCCAGCCTACTTCCTGAATTCAGACTTGATATTAGGGCTAGATTCTATAGTACTTCCAAATAAAAACAATCTGACTTGGTCCTATTGTTTCACAGTCTTAGGAACAGGCTAGGAACCAGACAGCTTTCAGTGTTCCCAAAATAATTGTAGGGTAAAGTCTGATTGCTGTCTCACTGATCAGAATACTATAATTTACTGATCTGAGTTTGGTTCTGTAAAAGAGGAGGACTTCACTTGCACTGGACAACTGGAAAGTTGCTGGTTCAGAGTTGTAGAATAATATTCTATCTTTTTGTCTGGGATCAACACTCTGGTTATTCATCTGTAGACTTGGCTAGAAGTTAGAAGTGAGAATTTACTTTCTGACTAAAATTTGAACCATATCACTGTTTCTACTACTATTGGCTTCTGAACTTCTTCCTTTAATCCTATATCAACCAGGACCTTCCTACTCATGAATGTGCCTGCTATGCATATGAAAGTCCCTTTTGGGGCTTTTTTCCAGACTGGATGAAGGACAAAGTTACCATTTGTCACCTGTCCCCATCTTAGTAACCTGGCAAGAACATGAAAGTGCCTTTGTATGTGACTGAGACCTTCAATGTCTAGTCTTTAATGCCTAGTCTTTCCATGAATGTTTCCTGCAACATGTTCCTAGCCTCACCATTGTTTATAGGACTCCCTGTCTGTCTCCCATATGATTAGCCTAAATGGACAAAGGGCTTACTGTGACTTTTTCCATATTTCCCCATCAGGATTTGGTCTGGTATGTTTTTAAAACCATTTAATATGATTTCACCATATTGCTTCCCATTACCCTATCATCTTGGCATTGTTTTTTTCATACCTTCATAAAGGATGCTCTTGATATGAGTATATGTAATTCTCTTCAAGATTTTATAGAAATGAGAAAGTAGGAATAAAGGGACTGAAATTGATATTTCCTTGATTATCTTTTTCAGCAATAATAATAGCATTTGCTTTAGTGCTTTAAGATTTGCAAAATATTTTGTAAATATTACTTCATTAGATGCTATTTATGATAGGTGAGGAAACTGAGTCATATAGGGGTTAAATAACTCTGCAAAGGTTACACAGATAGTATAGTGTCTGGAGATAGCTTTCAACTCAGGTCTTTCTAATTCCAAGCACAGCATTCTATCTATTGTTGCACCTAGCTACTTCTAATAACAACTCTTATGATTTTTTCTCAGTTTTGCTATCTTTTATTCTTTAAGCAAAGCATCTTGAGAATAATTTCCTTGACATCTTCAAAATTGTGTTTCCTCTATCAACTTTTTAGAGTAAAAGCCAAAACTAATAGCAAATGAGAAGAGAAAGAATTTAATCAATTCATACTCTTAGGTACCATATCTTTTGATTGTCATATTTCTTCATTAAGTAGAGAGTTTAAGTGTTCACTGACTAAATAACTAAATATTTTTCCTCCCTTTATTTTGGGAAAATGGCATTATATAAACAAGGCTTCCTTAGGAAATGTGACAGTTTATGTAAATACTTTATTTCTTTCATCCATTTCCAATTTTAGAGTGAATAATTTGTTAAAATAGTTCAAATGAGAACTATTTTCATTGAATACAACACAGTCTCCTTTCTAATTTCATTTGCTATTAGTTTTGACTTTTACTGTAAAAAGTTGATAATCTGACATTATGCCTTACCTCTTATGCAATGTTGGAAAATGATACCACTTTATTTTTGAAATTTTCAGTTTTTGCATTCCCTACAAACTTGGAAACATTGCTGTAACAACAAGTTTATATAACACAACAGTTTACTAAGGGCTCTTCTCATGACAGTGCCATGATACAAATATTGCAAGTTATTCTCATTTTAAAAATCAGGATATTGAAGTTCAAAGTTTAGGTTACTTACACAGGATTATGCACAACCACTAAGTCAAATCAAGCCAGTTTCACTTACTTAGTTCTTATTCTAATAATACTGTGCTAACAGAAATAAAACACAAGCAAGAAAAGGAGTATTTCTACCTTCAAAAAACTTTAAACGGGATTGAGTATTAGAGAAAGAGTTTAAGCTTGGTGCATTTCCAATTTTCTCTATTGTAATATTTCTCCATTGTAATATCAATAAACTTGAACATCAGCATGTCAGGTAGATTAGAATTTTCTGTCATAAAAATGTAAGCATTTATTTATTTTTTAAAATTTTTATTAAAGATTTTATTTATTTTGAGTTTTACAATTTCCCCCTAATCTTACTTCCCTCCTCCACCCCACACAGAAAGCAACTTGCAAGTCTTTACATTGTTTCCATGTTGTACA
Source organism: Macrotis lagotis (assembly GCF_037893015.1). Classification (NCBI taxonomy): domain Eukaryota; kingdom Metazoa; phylum Chordata; class Mammalia; order Peramelemorphia; family Peramelidae; genus Macrotis; species Macrotis lagotis. The sequence goes on from NC_133658.1 coordinate 715,939,780, forward strand.
TTGATACAAATTGAGTGTGATGAGAGAGAAATCATATCCTTAAGGAAGAAACATAAAGTAGAAGAGATAACAAGATCAAACAATAAGATACTTGCAAGCATTTATTTAAAAAAAAATCTGAAGAAGTGACTTGTATCACTGTGACTTGAACTGTAAGCAACTTTCAACATTGCAAATCCATCCAAATCACAGTCTCTAGGTCCTTGTGTCCATTGTGGCTGAGCTCAGGTCTTTCTGCATGGTTGATTTTTTCTTTTTTGTTCCCTTTATTTTGCTTCTTGAAATCTAGATATCAAGGACATCAAGATGTTCTATTTTGCCTTTAGGATTCTCCTATGCACTAATGTTCACTTAACTTCCTTTTTCTTCCATTTTCACTCAAAATGGGGTGACAATGCTAGAACAGCTATCTAAAAAATCGTGTTCTATAATTTTTGCTATCTCAAATCCTTTGCCATAATTGGGCTAAGAACAAAGAACAAGGAACTAGTCTATTTAACAATATCAAAGTCCATAGGGAGGCTCATCCTAAGAATCTGGATTAGAAGAAAGGAAAAGAAGTGGAAAATCAAGTGTAATAGTGATTCCCTGTTCATCACTGCTTGCTTATAGGTCAGAAATGTTATATTTACCCCTTAACCCAGGGTTCTATAGTATCCTAAAATGTTTGGGGAAAGCATCTAGTTTCTGCCATTTATTCAAGTCCTCAATTTTAGGGACCCCAGAATCCTGGTTAATTTTATTAATTTAAATTAATCCAGGTTAAATTTATTCAACCATTTCATACTCAAATTTGAATTTACAAAGGATTATTTACTTCAAAGGAACAGCAAGAATAAATAAACATCTCCCCTTCAAACTTGGGAGATAGGGCACAGTAACTCAACATTCTTCTCAGTCTCTACAGAGGGTAGGAGGATTAGATTCACAGCTCAAGTCAGTTTTGAAATAGGACTAGTCCCTCTATATTTCAAGCCCAAATTCCACCTGGTTTGAGTCTTGGCTTTTTTGAGATTTCTTGCTGGGTTAGCAGCAATAGTTGACCTGGAATTCCAAATCAAAGTCACTATAACTTGAGTTCCCCGCTCTAAGTACTCCACTACCTTCACTTAGAACTAAAAAGTTTGACCTAAACAAAGCCAAAAGAACCCTAAAACCCAACAGCTCTAAATCCAATGGGGCTTTAGGGGGAAAAGGAAAGGTAGTTCATCCTAACTTCCTCAATGCATGTTCCTCATACGATTTGAGAAAATGACCTGCACCTCTTGGATGCTACCAGAAAACAAGACAGATTATCCCAGTATGGCTGTTTAAAAGACAAAGCCCATTCCAACTATACAGTGAAATATCTCTCACTCATGTGGGAAAGGGATGCAAAATGTCTTCTCCTAGACACAGATATCTGTTATTTCCCTGGTGATCTGGAAAAGTACAGTTATTCAAAAAACTCTAATTGTGAAATAGAAACCAGGGAATTTATACTTTCGTGTATGTGTGTATAAGTGTTTTGAGAGTTACATTTAATTTAATATCAGGAAAAAATTTTAATTTGTCTACCTTTATGACTAATAAAGACTAAAGGAGGAAAAAAATTCCGTTTTTTTTGTTAAATGAAAATAATGCTAATTAGAGTTGTCTAAAGAGTCTTTTCCCTTTTGTCACTAAGTAGCACATATGTACAATAGCAATTGTACATATAATTAATGGGCATTGGGTCATTTAAGTGGGAATATTTTATTTGATTACAACAATATACTCTACTCATATATGTTGAGTTTGCTGTTGCTCGATAATAGTCAGCTATTCACAGCTTAATCAAATGTCACATTGACTGTGTGCTAGTTCTTGCCCTATCTGGGTATAAGACATAGAATGAATGTGACTATCTGATTTCATTCTTCATTCTGATTTCATCAAGTTTATCCAGATAGAGTCAGGTTGCTAGGTTTAAATAAAGAGACAGATGGGAGATCAGATAAAGAAATATTGGTCAGTCCTCTCTGTCAAGAAGAGAACAGACTGGGGCAGCTAGGTGGCATAATGGATAGAGCACCAATCCTGGAGTCAGGAGTACCTAAGTTCAAATATGGCCTCAGACACTTAATAATTACCTAGCTGTGTGGCCTTAGGCAAGCCACTTAACCCCATTGCCTTGCAAGAAGAAGAAGAAGAAGAAGAAGAAGAAGAAGAAGAAGAAGAAGAAGAAGAAGAAGAAGAAGAAGAAGAAGGTAGGAGACTTGACTGTAGGGAGCTGAATATGCTATTAGATTTGGTTGCTATGAATTTGATTTTGCTTAACTTTATTTTTGTTTTTTTTAAGGGAGAAATCAATGTAAGTAGGAGAGTCTGGCTGTGATGTAAAAAATGTTTCGAATGTCATTCAAAAAAAGTTAAATTTAAATAAAGTAGAAAATCACAAAATAGAAAATAGAAATAATTTAAAGAAGATAATTTAGTCAGACAAATCAAAGACTGTAAATAGTAAATAATTTTGAGGAAGTGATGCCCTCAAAATAATCATCAGGTATATATATATATATATATATATATATATATATATATATATATATAGAGAGAGAGAGAGAGAGAGAGAGAGAGAGAGAGAGAGAGAGAGAGAGAGAGAGACTATGAACTTTGCATTCATTTCAGGAAACTCTTTGTAAATTGTTAATATCTGTCATTATTTTTAGGGTGGGGTTGCCCTCTTTAAAATAGAAGATAGTTGATAAATCTTCTACTTATATAGTTCTCTTTATGAAGTAATCCTTCATACAGCTGAAGATCACATATAGTCATTCCATCTTCTGCTACATTCCTACTGAAGGTCAAAGAATTTCATTCATCTTGGGTGAGGATTGAGAGAGGACTGCAGAATTAGTATTGTTCATCTTAGCTTCCTCTACCTTTGACCCACAAAGAGGTCAAAGGTGATTTTACTTTAAAGAAAACAAAATCTCCTATTAAAAATTCTGCCCCAGTGTCATCAAAATCATAACTGTTGCATAATAAAATAGCATATTGAAATTGACACTAAATGTACTTAGACTCTCAATACACTTAAAGATAATTTGTTCAACTTCTGAGAAGTTATATTTTATAAATAGAATTGTAGCTAATTTATCTTGTTTTAAAGATTGTGAATAATTTAAGTTCCTGATTAAATTTCAAATCAAAATTTCAAAGCAAAGGAGATTCTGAGGAGCTCACTTTGCCTCCATAAGATATTTTAATGACTAAATATGCTTTAAAAGAAAAAAAAACTTTTCTTGGAAAATTATAAATGTATAATAATAATAAGAGCATTCTGGAAATGGAGAAATTTGGTTCTTTTTATTAAAAATCAAAATAGTTATGAATATCTAGATTCAGTTGATTTTATTATGGTCAGAAATTTTTGGCTTTTACTTAAAAGGCATATCAGGATAATTTGGTAGTGTGGATAATATGTTAGGCTTGAAGTCAGGAAGAACTTTAGCCGTTTGACTATGGGCCAGTCACAGTTTTCTGAACCTCAGACACCTGTCTAAGACTGTAATTTATAGACTATCATATGTTATTTTGGGTTTTTTAAAAGTTATTTATTTATTTTGAATTTTATATTTTTCCCCTAATCTTGATTCCCTCCCCTCACTCCCCACAGAAGGCAGTCTGGTAGTCTTTACATTTTTTTCCATAGTATATATTGGTCTAAGTTGAATGTGATGAGAGATAAATTATATCCTTAAGGAAGCAAAATAAAGTATAGGAGATAGCAAAATTATATAATAGGATAACATTTTTTTTAAATTAAAGGTAATAGTCTATGGTCTTTGTTCAAACTCCACAATTCTTTTTCTGGATATAGAAGGTATTCTCCATCGCAGATACCCCAAAATTGTGCCTCGTGCTTGCACTGATGGAATGAGCAAGACCATTAAGGTTGTTCATCACCTCCATGTTGCTGTTAGGGTATACAATGTTCTTCTGGCTCTGCTCATCTCATTCAGCATCAGTTCATGGAAATCCTTCCAGGCTTCCCTGAATTTCCATCCTTCCTTGGTTTCTACTAGAACAATAGTGTTCCATCACATACATATAGCACAGTTTATTAAGCCATTCCCCAATTGATAGACATTCACTCAATTTCCAGTTCTTTAGCACCACAAACAGGGCTACTATGACTATTTTTGTACATGTGATGTTTTTATCCTTTTTCATAATCTCTTCAGGGTATAGACTCAGTAGTAGTATAGCTGGATCAAAGGGTGTATACATTTTTGTTGCCCTTTGGGCACAATTCCAAATTGCTCTCCAGAAAGGTTGGATGACTTCACAGCTCCACCAACAATGTATGAGGATTTATTTTATATCCTGAGATTTTGCTAAATTTGCTAATTATTTCTAGTAGTTTTTTTAGATGATTTTTTTGGATTCTCTAGGTATACAATCATGTCATTTGCAAAGAGTGAGAGTTTTGTCTCTTTCCAAATCTAATTCCTTCAATTCCTTTTTCTTCTCTTATTGCTGCAGCTAATAGACTATCATTTGTAAATCTAGAGGTGGTTCTGCATTGCTGTAGTCACAGTAACTTGATATATTGACATAATCAATTTTAGCTTTTTGAGTACAGAGATTATTTCCTCTTTTGTGTTTTTTTATGCTGTATCAAACAAGGTTCCCAAAAAATAGCAAGCATTTAGTAACATATGGTGAATGGTTAGTAAAAAAGGTCTTTAAAAGTTCTCTATTAGATTTTAATGTCAGGAAATTCAGTATTAAACTTAAGAAAATGTGAAACAAGTCTAAACATTTAAATTAAATCTCTTATAATCAATATTTTGGGGGGAAAATAAAACTATGTTTATGATTCAATCACTAGTATGAACTATTAAGTCGATTGAAAATTAAATGTCATTATTGACATGAGTCACAAATATTCTAAGTTATAAGAAATGTGCAAGCTTTAGACATTAAGAAATGTCATGATTTGCAGCTTCACAGCCAGCTTATGTTGAAGTCACTGGCAGCTTTGCAAAATTATAATGAAACCAGGCTCCCTTCCCAGGTAACTAAAAGGTCACAGTGAGTAAGCTTGACAGACACTGAAAGGAAGAACTATGCAACTGATTCCCCTGTCCAGTCTTATACCTTAGCCTTTGAAATGAAATTTAAAGTTCAGATCCTAATCTCTTTACCATCATGTTATAGAAAGACAATAAACGCCAAATCTTTTCCTATAATAAGTGCTCTGAACATTTGTTTTAGCCTTTCTAAAATGGGAGATTACAGAAAGTCTATGATTGTGCATTTTCTATGTCTAGGTAAATATAAATGAAAAGAAGATTGTTACCTCTGCCTATTCAGCTGAAGAATAATAAATAGATCTTTCTCCAACCCTCCAACTCTATGTGTATCTTAATGTATGAAGTATATTTTATTTAGAAACAACTATTATTGGGTTCTAGTTTCTAATTCATAGTGTAATTTTCTTCCATTTTATGGATGATTTCATTCCATTCCAAGTCATTCTTATAAATGTCAGCCATGTATTTGTCTCCATCCAATTCTCTTAATTATTTTTTCCCTGTCTTCTCTTAAAGTCTATTTTCTTTCTGACTATTGTTTTCTTTAATCTACCCTTAAACAGTTTCCTTCCTGGTTCCCTGCTGAGTATGATGAATTTCTGTATCCAATTCTGTGCATGTATCCTCTTTCCCCTTTAACCAAATCAGATGAAAGTAATTTCAAGTTCCACCCACTTACTCCCACACCATCTCACTGTCTCCATCCCTTACAATTTTTTCTGCCATCCGCTTCTTTTTTCCCTTCATTTCCTCCCTTCTTTACTTTTGCTTTCTATAGATTTGTGAAGTTATAAAGGCAGAGAGTTAAGTAAGGGGCTCAGTGGCCACATGGAAAGACATAAGATAGGGGAAAGGAAAAAAAAAGGAAGAGACACAGAAGTAAGGCAGAAGGCAGAGAAGAAAGTTAGGTAAATAATTTAGCATAGTCCCTAAAAAGTTTTAGATTTACAAAAGCTTTCAGGTTCATGGGTATGAAAATCTGTGACTCTAAAATCCATGTTATAGAGTTTATCTAAGACAAAAATATTTTTCATCACATGTACAATGATTTCTAACCATTCAGAATAATGACAAAAAATTCTTCCAACAAAATTAAGCAAGCTTTGTTTTATTTGCTTGTAGATAAATAAACATCTTTTTGGTTTTTATATGAATTCTCTTTTATACTGATAGAGTATTTTTTATACTGGTCTCATACCATAGTTTTGTAGTAAGTATATTCAGCATCTTTAGTAGTCACATTTCGTTCTCATATTCCTTTAAAGATTCAATCATTGACCTATAGAAAGGATTATGTTCACATGTAAGTACAACTTTTTTAGTCAATTAAATGATGCTACAGGTATTATGTCCACATTGACTTACTTTTCTTCGTGCCTAGAATTTTCTCTTTCTCATCACTAATCCTTATTTTTCTATATTTTTTTATTCTCAACAAAAGTCCATCTTCCTAGTCCTCCTTAAACTCAATACCTTCCCTCTGAAATTGCTTCCAATTTATCCTGTATGATTTAATTTGTATATAGTTATTTACATGATATCTTGCTCATTAGACAGAAAACTCTTGTAGAACAGTAGTTGTATCTGTTTTTTACATTCCCAAAAATTAGAACAGTGCCTGAAGTGTAAAAAAGGTTTACTTGTCCATTCAGTTCCTTAGACAAAAATAGTCAGTATTTAAACAGTGTTTGTTGAAGTGAATTGAATTGAATTGAATTATATTTCTATAAATTAATGGAGAAAGGCAGTTAAACTTTTTTCTTCTTTTTTTTGTCAAGAAATATGTTTCTTGGGCATGAAGGCATGATTCCCAGAAACTTGTTCCCCCAAATGTTCCAAAAGCAATCAAATTATGACTTTAGCAAAAATTTAGAGGAGGCAAAAAAAGACTGAGTGGAAAAATTTTACATTCCAAGACAACTTAGAAGTTCCACAGGAAAGGTCTGCTTCACCAGGACTGGGGTTGGAAAGAGTCCCAGCCTCAGTGCACCAAAGTCCCACTACAACACAGTTGCAGGCCTGGGTCCATGGCAGCAATTTCCAGACCTCTTGACCCAGGGATCACCTGAGACAACTGGAAGGGGTGATGAGAGAACTCTGCTGCACCAGAGTGGAGCACCAGTCTCAGAGCAGCCTATGATATGAACCTGCAGCTGGAATCAGTAGAGCCACCCAGCACTTCCAGAGTTCTCAGTTCACAGACAGCAAGGGGGTTGGGGGAGAAGCAGAGGTCTCTCTGCTCTCCCTGGGGCAGAACTCTACTATATGTCCACACTCAGATATAGGTTGCAGTTTGGCCTTCCAAAGTAAGATAACAGGGACACTCCTCACAGATCTAGGGAGGAGGAGAGGGCCTGTGGTCATCCACATCCCAGAGTACAGGCAAGAGAGTAGTAAGAGCCTCTCTTAAGACATTGGAGGAATTAAGGACCCTGTGAATTATCTCCCAAACCCCCCAAACCCTTGGAAGTGCAGTAAACCAGTTATAGGCTGAGGAAATGAGCAGACAACAGGAAAAAGAAAAATCTGACCATAGAAAATTACTTTGGTCCCATGGAGGACCAAAATACATACTCAGAAGATGAAAAAAATCAAAGCTTCCATATCTAAAACCTCCAAGAGAAATAGAAAATGGGTTAAGACTATTGATGAGCTCAAAAAGACTTTGAAAAGCAATTAAGGGAGGTAAAGGCAAAATTGAAATGAGAAATGAGAGCAATACAGATAAATCATGAAAACCAAGTCATCAACTTGGTGAAAGAAATACCAAAAAAATACTTAAGAAAACAATATTTTAAAAAGCAGTTTAGGGGCATCTAGGTGGTGCAGTGGATAGAGCACCAGCCCTGGAGTCAGGAGTTGCTGAGTTCAAATCCAGCCTTAGACACTTAATAATTACCTAGTTGTGTGGCCTTGAGCAAGCCACTCAACCCCATTTGCCTTGCAAAAAAAAAATCCCTTAAAAAAAAGAAGTTTAGACCAAATGGAAAAAAAAAACCCAGAAGTTAAATGAGGAGAAGAAATCCTTAAAAAGCAGAATTGGCCAGCTGGAAAAGGAGATTAAAAAGCTCTTTGAAGGAAATAACTCCTTAAAATGTAGAATGGAACTAAAAGAAGTTTGTAAGAAATCAGGAATTATGAAACTATACCAAAAAAAGCAAAAATTAGAAGAAAATGTGAAATATCTCATTGAAAAACAACTGACCTCAAAAACAGATCCCTGGAGAGATCATTTAAAACTATTGGGCTACCTGAAAGTCATGACCAGGAAAAGAGCCTAGATTTCAGTTTTCAAGAAATAATACAGCAAAATTGCCCTGAGATCCTAGAAGCAGAAGGTAAAATAGAAATTGAGGGAATTCACTGATCACCTTCTGAAAGAGATCCCAAAAGGAAAACTTCCAGGAATATTATAGCCAAATTTCAAAACTCCCAAGTCAAAGAGAAAATACTAAAAGCTTCCATAAACAAACAATTCAACTACCATGGCTCTATAGTCAGGATTACACAGGATCTGGACCTATATTAAGGGCTCCTAGGGCTTAGGATATGATATTCTGAAAGGCAAAAGATCTTGGTCTACAACCCATAATCAACTATCCAGCAAAGCTGAACATCTTCTTTCAGGGAAAAAGATGGACTTTCAATGAAACAGGGGACTTTCAAACTTTTCTATTGAATTAACCAGAGCTGAACAGAAAGTTTGATCTTAAAGTACAGGACTGGTGAACCACACAGAGGGGATGGATGAGAAGGATTAATTATGAGGAACTTAATGATGTTGAATTGTTTGTATTCCTGCATAGGAAGAAGATACTGATAACTCATATGGACTTTCTCATTTAGAAGAGCAATTAGAAAGATCATTTATCGACAAGACACAGGAAGGAGCTGAATATAATGGTATAATATTGTAAAAAGATGGTATCAGTGGGTGATCAAAGAGAGTGCTGGGAGGAAGAGAAAGGAGAGGAAGAAGGGGCACTAAGATATTTCACATAAGAGTCAAGAAAAAGCTTTTACAATGGAGTGAAATGGGGGAAGTTGAGGGGGAATGAGTTAGCCTTCATTCTCATCAGAAATGGTTCAGAGAGGAAATAACATACACGCTTAATAGGGTATAGAAATCTATCTTACCCTAGAGAAAAATGAGAGGAAATGGATGGGATAAGGGGGAATGGGCAGAGGGAAGGGGGGAGTGGGTGATAGAAGAGAGAAAAGATCGTGGGACAAGGTTTTCAGATACAACACACTTCTCTGAACAGAGACAGAATGAAAGGAGAGAGAGAAAGGAAGAAATGAGAATAGGAAGAAATGGAGTAGAGGGAAATACAACTATTAATAGCAACTTTGGGAAAAATATTGAAGCAACTTCTCTAGTGTATTTATGATAAAGAAGGCAACTCATCCCAGAGACAGAGTCATTGGAATCTGAACACAGACTGAAGTACACTTCTTTTCTCACTATTTTTTTGGGGGGGAAGGTTATGCTTATTCTCACAAGAAGATTATTGTAATTATATAAAATTCTTATAAAAGGAAGGAAAAAAGAATAATGAGGATTTGAAATTAAAATCAAATGAGAAGATTAGAGAACACCTAAGCTTTCATTTATGAGTCGTTATCATACCCAGATAAAAGCTATGTGTTAGAGCACTGAAAAGAAATGATAAATATTACTGCTGCACTACTGTCAATAATCTTGAAACAATTATAAAAGACCGGGGAAGAGTCAAGGAGAAAGATTTATGTTTCATATTTCAAAGAGCAAGAAAAATGGAGTCTATAAATTCTAGGTCAGAGAACTTGATTTAGATTTCTGGGGGGAAAATATGGGGAATTTTTTAAAATGCAGACCACTAGCTGTATTGCAAATTTATGGCCTTAGAATTGCATAGAACAGTGACAGACTAAGGGACTTGCCCAAGTAAGTATCAGAAGCTGGATTTGAACCTAGCCCAAGACCAGATACTCTAATGTTCTATGCTTCCTATCATTGTCATGATTAATTAATAAACTAGAAAATTATGCTATATTTACTAAAGATTTCATTAAGAATAAGTCATACCATACTGATATCATTTTTGTCCATCTGGATAGTATTACTGGACAGATAGATTAGAGGGATATTATAGGTACAGTTTACTGTACCTTTGGGGGAATGGTATGACAAAGTCTTTCATGCTATTTTTATGGAGAAAACAGGAAGATGTGGACCAATTGAGTAGACCCTATACTAGTTGATTGCTTGAAAAGTATTAATTATTCATGATTGCATATGAAAAGAGTGACCTCTAAGTCAGTTAGTATTGGTTCCTTTGATTTATTGTAGGATTAAGTTTTCCTTCAATAAGAAAAACTAGCATAAATATTTCTTTATGCCTAAAATTACCTATAGATTTAGCAAATACATAGATTGTTAAGATTTGTTAGCATATGAATGAGAATAGAACATATATCTTTGTAGGAATAAAATAATGATAGGGTTGTTAGACATTATGAGATTCTTTACTAAAGTCTAAATTCCCTTTTTCTGACAGTTTTAGGGTATAGGGAGATTGACTTCTATCTTACTATAAGTTCTTTTTAGTAAAAGGCACCCCCTCAAAAATTCATAGAATGATAGATATGAGTCCTATTTCAGCAAAATATATCTAAGAATTGCCCCATTCTAGAAAATTTCCTAACATGCCCACTACACATGTTAGCCATAACTTTAATATGGATTATGAAAATCCATAACTAGCCTAGTTAGATGACCTGTGTTGTACAATTGAAATATATACATTTGAATCAAATAAATTTCCTAGGATTGTTAATTATTCTTTTTTTTACTATAAAAATGAGCTCTATGGATCATCCATTTGTCTCTCACCATAAAGGAATCACCATACTTGATTTGGTTATAAATGATCACTTTGCAAATAATTTACTGTACTTAGAATTTTGTACCTCAGATTTTTCTGTTTCAGATAATGTCATCTTGAAAGGTGATCACTAGAAGAGGAGACCAGGAATGGTCATTTAACCTGGTATTGTTTAGAATTTTTATCAGGATCTTAGATAAAAGATAAATTTGATGGCACATACCGAATTTACAGCTGAAACAAAACTAGAAAGAATGAAGAAGGAATATGACAGGTTTAGGATCTAAAAAAGATCTTGATAGGGTAGCTAGGTGGCATAGAAGATAGAGCACCGGTCCTGAAGTGAGGAGGACCTGAGTTCAAATCCAGCCTCAGACACTTAAAAATTACCTAGCTGTGTGACTGCGGACAAGTCACTTAACCCCACTGCCTTGCAAAAGACAAAAATAAATAAGTAAATAAAAATAAAAAAGGTTTGTCAGGCTGGAAAATTGGGATAAAGCAAATAAGAGGAAATGTTTTAGGAATAAATGTAAGATTTTACATGGGTTCAAAAAATCAACGTCATGAATATAAAATGGGACTAAACAGAAGTTCATTCAAAAGAATATCTGGGAGTGTTAATGAATCTCCAAAATAATGTGTAAACAGCATGATGTCAGTGAACAAAAGTTAACATGATATTGGATGCATTGGAAAGTATATTATCTATACAGGATTAGGGAGGTAATGATCTTTTTGTATGTTCCTTGGTAAAACTTCATCTTGAATATTTGGTTTAGTTCTATATTCCATAATTTAGAAAAGACTTTGGTAAACTGCAAAGTATTTAAAAGAAGGCAACCAATTTGATTAAGGTACCCAAGATCATGTCATCTGAAGATAGGTGAATGCATATATGAAGAGCTACAACATGCAAAAGAGATTAGATTTGCTCTATTTGACTCCAGAAAACAGAACTACAAGTGGATGCCATTCAGAATTGAAATGAGATCTCTCTCACTACAGATTTGAATTACTGGGTTACATTTTTATGTAACTTTATTATATAAGAATTTTTTTTCAAGTATATTGGAATAGGCAACTTCTAGGATACCTTCTATTTCTGAGATTCTTCCAGATAATATAGACTATAAAACTGGGTGTATTCTTTGACCCATCGATACCAGTATTTTGTCTGTATGCCCAAAGAAATCAAAGAAAAAGTAAAAGGGAATGATTACTAAAATATTCAGAGAAGTTCTTTTTGTTTTGGCAAATAATTGGAACCTTCTACTTGACTAAACAAGTAGTGATATATGATTGTGATGGTATATTATGTGCTCTAAGAAATAATGAAGGAGACGGTTTTAGAGAAATCTGAAAAAGACTTATATGAACTGCTGCAAAGTGAAGTAAGCAGAAATATGAGAACATTGTACACCCTGATAGCAGTACTGTAAATATAATCAACTATGAAAGACTCAGCTACTCTGATCATGCAACAATCCAGAAAAATTCCAAGAATCTAGAGATGAAAAAATGCTAATCACCTAGAGAAAAGGAACTGATCAACTCAAAGTGTAAATTGAAACCTATTTATTTTCTCTCTTCCTTTTTTACAGTGTAATTAATATGGAAATGGTTTAAATGACTTCATATGTTTCCATGAAATATTATCCAACTGTATATCATAGTTTGATTAGACATTCTTTAACTGTTTTTCCTGTGTAAATAGTTTGGCATCTGGATGTCTTCTGGGTAATTATGGATCTAAATGTGGAAGCCCCCATAATGTTCTTGAATCTTCTTTCAAATTTTATTTATGGCAATGGGGTTAAGTCACTTGCCCAAGGTCACACACTTAAACAATTATTAAGTGTCTGAGGTCGGACTTGAACTCAAGGCCTCATGACCCCAGGGCCAGTGCTCTATCCACTGTGCCACCTTGCTGCCCCCATGTTCTTGAGTCTTATGAAAGAAGTTCATCACTTTAAAAGGAAAATGTCTGAAGGTTGTACTATCTAGGGAATACAGTTTTAATTAACAATCCTAGTGTCTCGAATAAAAAGCATAATAATGAATCTCAACCTAACAAACATTTATTAAGCACTTATTATTTGTCAGACACTGTCTTAAAGGTCTTCACATAGGACTTTAGGAGTTAAAGCTATGAAGGGAGACATACCTCAGGGCATTCCTAGTAGATGGGTGAGATGCCAGGTGCCAAGAGATTACCAGGGAATGGAGTAGGGTTGGAAACAGCTGGGAATGAGCTTGCCTGTCATTTGGCTTTCAAGAGAAGGAAGTGCCTCATTCTAGTGACTTCATATTTTAACCATTTTTATTAACCAAGGATAAACTATTGTTCCTATCTGCTGAAAGAACACTGTTCTGTGGTAAAAAATTCTATAGTAATCCTACCCTTGCTGTAACTCTAATAGGGAAACTCTTTTTTTCATATAGAACCTATGTAGGATTTCCTCTCTAAAAAAAAAAAGATCATTTTTTTTTGCTAACATTCATCTCCCTTTTTATTTCCCTTAATTTCTGAAATCAAATCATTAAATATAGTTGATATACTTTTGATTAAGTGCTAAATTTTCTGAGATATCTTGTATGATTTTGACATTTGCATGGAAGGCACCTTGTTGAAAGGCGAAATTTTGGGGCACCATTTTGCTCTACTTAATGAAAAGTTTATTTTATACTCAATAAACAATAATTACACATCTTTATAATGCTCTTACCTATTTGAAAGAGCCATAGAGTTAAGGATTGTGTCTTATTTATTAATCCTTATATTTTTCACAGTTCCTGTCACAAGGCATTGCACATATTGGATATTTGATAGTTGATGAATGAATATTTGATTCAGTAAACCCATGTGCTGTATATTCCTGCATGATTATGAGCCTAGGTTCAAGCATGTGAGACTAAAAGAAAATATTTGTTTTCTCTATACTGTTTACAAATACTTCTAATTTCACAGTTTTGCCTACTAATAATAATTTGAGGCTGACAGCGTATTTATGGTGTCTTCAATATTAACAAATTAGTAAGACGATAAAAATCTGCTGCCTCAATATAATACTGTCTCATCACAGTATAGTTTGTCACATTGCTACATTACATTGGCTATGTTTAGAGCTAACCATGTATCTTGTCAAGTGTCATTTTACTAGGAAATATCAATAAAACAATGTCAGTATTTACTGTACAATATTGCTATATCTTGCAAGATTGAAAATGTGCAATATGATGGTGGCAGAAATATGCATTGGAAAATAAGCTAAGACATATTTCTCAAAGGATTAATAGTGCAGAAAATTTCTGAAATATAACATTGCATTTCATCCATTTTGTAGGTAATGATTTTACAGGGGGATCACTCATTCTTTTCATCAGGAAAGTAAACTAGTTTTATAAATAGATATAAGAGTAGGTGGGCCATATCCTTGAGAAAATGTGAGGAAATATATTCATTTATATATCCTTGCTTTTGAGATTTGAATTATATTTTCATCATATGTGACAAAGGACTTTAATGATCAGGAAGATGATGGGAAAAGGAGACTTCATTACTCAGTCACACATGAATCACATGGAAAGTCTCAGTGTTACTTTAAATGATAGACCAACTTAACAGAAAATAAATCAGGCATCAAACAAACAATGATCAAGTATTTTTAAAGCACCTATCATGAGTCAGGTATTAAATTAAGTTTTGGGTGAATATAAATAGAAAAGGGAAATAGATCTCTTCCTCAAGATGTTTATATTCTACTAGAATAATTAACATGTATTCTCCTAAGTAAGTTATTGATTTTTGAGACCAAACTAGTCACTGGTTTATGGACAAGCTTATTTAGCTTTCCACAAGGTTCTTTTCACTTAATAATAAACAACATGATTTTTAATCACTTAAAACATTAAATAGGATTTTTAGTATTTAAGTATTAAAAATATTAAAGAAGTTTCTAGTGGCATTTTCTAACAATTACAAAATTTTGTTTTCTTTCCCTATGCCTATTTCTCTGTATGCTTATCTGTCTTTTTCTTTCATTTTTCTGTGAAGGATATAAGCATTGGGAGGAGGAGGAAAAATGATTATAACAGTAAAGATAGCTTATGATATTTTGAGGTTTTCAAAGCAAGTTTAGAATCATTATCTCATTTGATCTTCACCTTAGAGACAAGTGCTTTATTGTTCCCATTTAGATATAAGGAAACAAAACCTTACAGAAATTAAATGACTTCTCCAGAGTTATATAGTTAATAAATGTCAATGGTTACATATGAACCCTAAATTTAGTCTCTCTTGACACAAAATTTAACTTTTTTCCCACTATTCCTTCTTTTCAGTATATGCAGCAAGTCTAAAAGGGGGGAAAGGTATTTTATCTTATGTTTAAATAATGATATGAGTTAGGGCTGGTATCTTCAAACTAATAGCAACTACAATCAATGCATTTTTAAGTATTCTCTTTTTATTTTAAAAATTTCAAGAGATAGTGAACTCTAGTAAAAAGAATACTCTATGGCATTGTATATGATGACAAAATTTCTTTCACATTCATCATTTGTAACCTGAAATATCATTTCTATTTTATTAATGTCATTTTCACTACCTCAAATGTCAAAATAATAAAAGTAAATCAACTATTTCTATTATTTTTCTTTGAACTTATTATCTTTGAAGTTTAAGGGTTGAGGTAGGCAAAAATGGGGAAACTTCCATCTTGCTTTAGGGCATGCCAGAGGGAATTCTTTGTCTTTTTCTACTCTCATGTTATCTTTTCTGATCTTCTCTTCTCAGACATGATCTTCTGAATCTTTTATACAATTTTTCAATGTCCTGACAAATATATTTTTCTTGTCTTGGAATACTTGCCTTTTTATGAAATATGTTATATCATTCTATACAGACAGATATACTAAAGGGAAGAATATTTCTTATTCTCATAGTCTTTAATATTTTAAATCAAATGTCATTTTCTTTTTCAATGAGTGGCAGAAAATTAAAAAAAATTATAATACTAAGTTTTTACTAATACCCATAAAATCTTTAAAGATAAACATCAAATAAGAAGTATTCAAGAAGATTGGTTAGAGTATCATATAAATAAGGTCAAAGTCCTTGACTCAATCTTAATTTAGGTCAATTGATTTTATTCTGTTCCATAGTACCTCCAAACTGTTCTTAAATTGTCACAAAGTTTTGGAATAATTATGGCAAAATGGAATTGAGCACAAATAATATGAATCATTACATATATAGTTCTTATTATAAAACAATTCAGTTATAATAAAACAACTTCTGCTGAGGAGTGGGAGTCAATAGCCTTCTGAAACTTAAAGAATATGTTATTTAAAAACTTCCTTATCTTTTTGTGCCCATTATATGAAAAAAACTATTATTTCTTACATAAAAGACACTATAGTTTGTGTCAAGAGAGTTATCCATTCCATATCATGACTTTTCCCCATCCTATTTTCAATTTATTGAAAATGTACATGAGAAATGAATTTATATATTTAACACCATTCCAATTAAATTACAAAAGAAATCTTGACAAAAAAAATTTATTTGGAAAACAAGAAGACAAGACTTTCAAAGTAAATAATGAAAAATTGTGAAGAAGGAAGTTAAAATACCAAATCTTAAAATATATTAAAAGGCAGTAATTATCAAGCTATTTGATGTTGGCTAAGAAATAGAAATAAATAATAGAATGGAATAGACATACAATTTACAGCAGAAAATAAACATAATAGCTTGTATTTCATAGGTGTGAAGATTTAAGATTTTGCGATAAGAATTCATTGTTTGCTAAAAAGTGCTGGAAAAACTGCAAAGTAGTATGACAGATGCTGAACATAGACTAATATATCATTTAGCAAAATGAAGTAAAAATGCATACATGACCTAAATATAAAGAAGTATTTTACAAGAAAATTAGAGGGAAAACAAAACATATTACATAAGTAGGTGAATAATTTAATGAATAAATAAGAGTTAAAGAACAAAGTTAGGTATAAAATGGATAAACAATTTTGATTACATTAAATTAGGTTTCATACAAATGTAACCAAGATCATAAGAAAATATGTATACACATAAGGTCTTCTATCTAATAGAACTTTGTCAAATCTATAAGAAAATGAACCATTCCAGGGGGCGGCTAGGTGGTGCAGTGAATAGAGCACTGTCCTTGGAGTCAGGAGTACCTGGGTTCAAATCCGACCTTAGACACTTAATAATTACCTAGCCAAGTGGCCTTGGGCAAGCCACTTAACCCCATTGCCTTGAAAAGAAATAAAAAAAAAAGAAAATGAACCATTCCCTTAATAATAAATAATCAAAAGTTATGAACTGGCAGTTTTCTGATGAAGAAATCAAAATGATTGCTAGTCATATAAAAATGCTCTATATCATTATTGCTTAGAGAAATACAAATCAAAGCAATCTTGTCCTATAAGTCTACACCCACCAGATTGGCTAAAATGATAGAGCAGGAAAGTGACAAATATTTTGGGAGGGATATGGAAAAAATTTGGATCATAATTCATTTTTGGTGGAATTGTGAACTGATCTATCCATTGAGGGGAGCAATCTGGTATTATAACCAAAGCATTATTAAATGACCTATACTCTAACTAAGAAATACCACTGCTTGGTGTATTTTCAAAGATAATTAGAGGAAAAGGAAAAGAACTTATATATATAATCTAAAATGTCTATGCCATATCTCTTTGTGATGGCAAAGAACTGGAAATTGCAGGTATATCTATCAAGTGGGGAATGACTGAACAAATTATAGTATATTATTGTGGTGAAAAACAACTGTGCTATAGGCTTTGTGATTTTAAAAAAACATGGAAAGACTTTCAAGAAATAATGAAGAGCAAAATGATATAACCAAAAGAATATTTCCTACATTAAAAGCACTATAGTTTTTAAGAACAGCTTTAAACAAATGTTATTTTTACTATTATAAATACCAATTTAACTTTAAAGAACATATAGAGAAAAATGTTATCTGACTCCAGAGAAAGAACTGATAAATAGAAGTATGTAAATAATAATTTTACATAAATATGTCTATGTGGTAGCCATCTCATGGGAGGGGAGAAAAAAGAAACTTTTGATCATTTTGTTATATATATTTAAAAGAAATAGTAGCACGTACATAATATATTTGCATTTTCTTGAGTAATTTTATTGCATAAATTAAAAATAACATTTAAAAATGAAAAGAAATTAAATGGGAATTTTGGGGAAGGAGTTTTTTGAAAGCTGAAAACAATATGCAAAAGTCAGTAGATGACACAGAAAAATATAGAAATTCAGAAATGTATTAAATATTAGCATAATGTTTTAAAATATCAAGATATTTTATCTTTGAATACCATAAAATTAATATTTATTCTCTGGTTCAAAGGGAGGACTGAAAAAGTTTTACATGAATTTTCCAAATTATGAATTACCCTGACCCCCCACAATGTGAATGAGATAACCATGGGATAACTGTAACCATTTGCATCTTGTATCACTAATATACATTTTAACTATGTTTATAAATCAAAGTCGATTAAGTAGTTTGATTGAGATTACTCATATAGTAAAGAACAGTGTCAGGATTCTTTTTTTCTTCTATCAATCCCTCCTTGTTATCCCATTTTTGTTAACACTATTTTTGTAGTCATTACAATTGATATTTCCAAAATATTGAATTTGAGCATCCTTGGTTCATACTTTTTTAAAAAATAGAAATGTTTCTAAAGCTTCTAATAATATTATGTAGTTCTAGATTTAGGATAGATACTTTTTAATCATATTAAGGAAAGTCACTCTATTTTTTACATTTTTATTATAAAAGGCCTTTTTATCTTACTGAGGACTATTTTCTATATCAAATGATGTATTTTTTGTAATTTTATATTTATGTTCAATGATATTTATAACTTTTATGATATTGAACCAATTTTGCAAGCATGGTACAAATTCTATTAGGTCATGATAAATGTTTCTTAATGAATTATTTTATTCTCTAGACTAATATGTAATTATTAATTTTTTCATCTATTAATGAAATTAGTTTATAATTCTTTTATCTTTTATCTTTATCTAGCAGTTTTAGTTGCCTCATATTAAAAATGACTTCTCTAAAAATCAATTCCATATTATTTCATAAAATATATTAATTTCCTTCCTTTATATTTATAAATAATATATATGGATTGTTTGTTAATAGGAATTTAGAAAGATTCTTCTGCAAAATTACCCTCGGATACCAGGCAGAAGTGGAGATATAGAATATGTTCTGGAATATGGCTATAAATGATGGAGAAGAAATCAATAAGATGATGACTCAGATTTGATAGTGGTAGAATGTTCTAGCAGTGTTCTTACTTTGACATTTGGTTCAGTTAATGAGATATGATCAGCCTAAGTGATGGTGTTGGTGGTTCATAGCTTATCTGAAAGATACTGAATGTACAAAGTTGTCTTTTAACCTAATGTCCAATTGCTTCTGACTCCTGTAACTCTAGTGGCAACATCTTTCACCCAATCATGCTCCATATTTTAGGTTTACTTTTTAATTCTTTCCCTTCCCTCTTTCTTTTATTCCTCCCTCACTGAAATCCCAAATATTTTCTTGATGTCCTGGTTTTTAAATAATAATTTATAAGCATCAACCGGAGGTAATGGTTTCTTTGAGTTTTGACTGTGGATGGTACTGGTTCAGAGGAACCAACTAAGTGCAGAGTCTAAACACAAAAACAAAACAGAACAAAACAAAACAAAAAGCAAATTTTATTTAGGCAGTCATAGAAAAAAATTATTTGTAAAAAAATGTCAATTTATATGCCTTTGGATTTTATAATCTTAGAAGATACGTTTACTTAGAAAAAAGCTGCACTGTTTTAGACTGGGATTCTCAATCTTGCCAAGACTTGGAAGTACAACTGGTATTCACAGACCCAATCGCAGTGCTGATATACATGGCAGCTTTGATCTAACTAAGGCTAGTTCACTCCTCCTAAGGCAGTCTGCTGGGCCCCTTTGTTCATTCTATTGATGCTAAGTATGATGAAGTTCAGAACTCCTAGCCTCATACTCAGCCTCACAGCTATGACTGTTTGTCCTTTAATCTTGAAAAAGACCATGACGTTGTATGATGCCATGACAAACACATGAATTGGATTTGAATGAGGCTGAGTCACCAGCCCCACTTTCTCCATCAGAACCATCTGGGCCCAGTGACTAGATATGAATTAGGACAACTGGAGATGGTCCTGGATGTGAGGTAATCAGGGTTAAGTGACTTGTCTAAGGTCACAAAGCTAGCAAGTGTCAAACATCTGAGGATTCAAACTCCCATCCTCCTGACTCCAAGGCCAATGCTCTATTCACCGCACCACCTATCTGCCTCTGCGTTATAGCAAGGTTTAGAGACATATAACCCATATCTGGAACTGCTGGAACTTTCCCATTGGGGCATCAAATCTAACAATATTCATCACCTACTTGAAAAAAAATAATTAGGTACATATGTGTACCAACACATCTAAAGATTATTTTATGGAATATATTGAAGTGTTTCATTTTCCTACTTCTCAATGCCTTCTTTAAAAATAAAATGATCAGGGGTGGCTAGGTGGCACAATGGATAGAGCACCGACTCTGGAGTTAGGAGGAGTACCTGAGTTCAAATCCGACCTCAGACACTTAATAATTACCTAGCTGTGTGCCCTTGGGCAAGCCACTTAACCCCATTTGCCTTGCAAAAAAACCTTAAAAATAAAATGATCACAACCAAAATAGCATATAAAGAGATCTTTACTTTGTGCAAACAAAGGAAATAACCAGAGATATAAGTTGTGAGTCATAATTTCCACTAGGGACAAATGTGTTTCTTATGAGCAATTTCTAATTAATTGTTTGAATGATGCCATATTTACTAAGAAAATAGGCCTGCTTAACATCTCCCTGTTATTTTTTTTTCTGCTTAGATAGCTTTGTCTTTTAAAATAAATATTATGTTAAAGGTAATATTCTGTGTTCTCATCTATGTAAATCAATTTCTCTGATCTCTCCATCTTCCTCCACAAATTTTCCTAAAGCACTTCACCTGGATCTTTCCTGTGCCTTAATCAATCACTAAGTTATATTATACTGATCTTTGAATGTTTTTCCTGTTCAAAGGATATTAGCTTCAGGCTAAGAAATCTATTATTTTTTATGCTTTATCTTTTATCCTTCCTGTCTCACATATCATTGTCCTTGCAGAGCATAAGTACTTAATATTTCAAACATAGTAATAGTCAATAGAGGGCTTTGGAAGCAAGAAAGTTAATGTGAATTTAGGTTGGATTAACAAAGAAATAGTTTACAAGTCTGAAATGAAAGATGGCAATTTCTCTGCCAAGGACAGACAACATGTGAAGTATTGCACTGAATCCTGGGTTTTACATTTGAGGAAGGACATTGAGCAGCTTAAGAATGCTCAGTGAAAAGCAGCAAGGATTATGAATGACCTTGAGAAATGTCCTCTATCTAACCAATGTGGGTATAGGGCCTGAGGAAGAAAACACTGAAGAACATCATCCTAACTGGTTTGTTTTTTGGTTCTTTTTGAAAAGCTGAAGGAAGATTTGACTTGTTTTATTGACCTCATAACACTTAGTTGATGATGAAAACAGATAAATTTCAGCTTACTATAAGGAAAAACTCCCTATCATAGATGGGGCAACTAGA
This sequence comes from Macrotis lagotis, assembly GCF_037893015.1. Classification (NCBI taxonomy): domain Eukaryota; kingdom Metazoa; phylum Chordata; class Mammalia; order Peramelemorphia; family Peramelidae; genus Macrotis; species Macrotis lagotis. The sequence continues at coordinate 715,961,454 of NC_133658.1, forward strand.
TGGTAGAGTGAATAAAGCACCAGACCTGGAGTAAAGAAAGATCAGAGTTCAAATGTGATCTCAGAAATTTACTAGCTATGTGGCCCTGGGCAAGTCACTTAACTCCAGCCTTAAATTGAATGCCAAAACAATTCAGTAATACCCCATGGATAGTTAATATACTAAATCATGAAGAGTCAGATACAATTGAACATCACGAAGAAAAAGCAGGGGGTGGGACTTAAGAGTTTTACTTCAGGTCAGAAAGATGTGGATTCCAATCCTATCTCTGATACTTGTAATCTCTGTGATCCTGGAAAAGTCATTTTACTCTTAAGGTCCTAAGTATTCTCTTTTGTAAAATGCAGGGACAGGATTCAATAGTCTGTAGAGATTCTTCCAGCTCTAAATATATGATCCTATTTATGTTGTGAAAATAATAGTGCATAGAGTACAAGCTTCAGAGTTAGAAAAATGTTAATTTGAACTCTACCTCAGATATTATCTGTGGAATTCTAGGCAGTCCAGCTAGATGGTATCATGGATAGATCATTAGTCCTGGAGTCAAGAAAATTTGATTTAAATACAGTCTAAGACACTTATTTGCTGGGTGATCCAGGGGAAATCATTTAACCTCTCTCAGTTTTCTTCTGTAAAATGAAGATAATAGTAACACGTACCTTTCCAGGTTATTGTGAGTATCAAATGAGATATACACTTAACAAATTCTTGTTGTCTCAGTTTCCTCATCTATATAACAGGGATAATAATGGCACCAACCTGCTTGATCAAATGAAGTATCTGTAAAGTCTTTAGCTTAGGACCTGGCATATCATAGGTATTTAATAAATGATTTCTTCCTTTCTTTTTTCAATTAGCTCCAAAGTCCTGTCTAGCTAAAAATATATGATTTCATGATGTCATGAACAATTAAAATTATGCAATAACTCCTTCTCTTGACATTTTAAAGCAGATTCTCAATAACCACCTATTTGGTGGTATCAGGAATAGGCTCTAAGAAGAGATAGCAAATGAGCTAAATGTTAAAGTAAGAAAAAGTTTCATAGAGACAGAAGTGTAAAGGGAAAAGGCAACAATTTATAGAAATGCATGTAGAGACAAAAGCTAGAATATGAAGCTTATCAAGGCCCATTTTGACTAGAATTATTCATATCATAAAAGTCTGAAAAATCAAATTGGATCCAAACTATGAAAGGCCTTTAGTGCCAGCTATTGGCAAATTTTCATTTTCATCCTAGAGACAATAAAAAGCCACTAAAGGTCTTGGGTGGGGGGGAGGTCATAATCAGATCTTCTATCTTAGGAATTTATTTGGGTAACTATATGGAGGAACAATTGGAAAGGAAAGTGATAAAAACTTAATAGACCAATGAGAAGTCAACTATAATAATCCAAATGGTAGTCATAAGACAAGAGAAAAAAAGGACAACCAAAACAGATCTTGAGTAGAACTGACAAAATTTGCTAGCAACTTGGATATGGAGATTTAGAATAAGGAAAAAGTCAAGAATGTTTTCAAGATTATAAATCTGAGTAACTATAATAATTAAAGTCTACCTCAGATATTATCTGTGGAATTCTAGATGGCCCAGGGGATAACACAGTGAATAGCTAGGTAGTACAATAGATAAATCACTAGACCTGGAGTAAAGAAAATCTGATTTTAAATCCAGCCGCAGATACCCATTTGTTATGTGATCCTAGACAGAAGCAGAACAAAAGCAGAGAAATTTGGAGTAGGAAAAGAAATTTGGGAGAAAAATGATGAGTTTGAGATTACAAAGAGATATCCTGGTAGAACTATCCACAAGGTAGATAGCAATGTAAGTCTGAAATTCAAGAGTTATGTTAGGGATGAAAATCTAGGTTAGGAAGAGACTGAGTCATAATAAGTATTTAAGAATTGTGTTCTAAATTGAAATGAACTTCTAAGGAGATAAAATGAACTCGAGAGAGTCAGCAGTGACTTCAGTAATGGAGAACATAGAGACAAAAAAGAAGAGGATCACAGACAATGAGGTACATCAATGGTTAGAAACAAAAGAAGAATGATGAAACAGCAAAAAGTCCTGAAAAAGAATAGACAGGTAGAAGATCCAGGGGATAGTGATGTCATAGAAGTCAAAAAAGAAAAAGAGTACACTGGAAGAAGTGATCAACTATGTCAAAAATCTTCTAAGAGATTAGGAAGGCTGAGAGCAGAGAGAATGACTTAAAATTTTATAGTTGAAAGTTTATGATCTTAGTCAGCCCCTGACTGCCAAGACTACATTTTTACCTCTGTCCCTGTCACACTGGCAATGCCTTTATTCCTACAACCTTTTCCTTCATTTGTGAGTTCCTCCTAAAACCCTCCATTTGAAAAAGTAATCAGCTAGCAATGTTCACAATTCAAAAACAGCCATGGTGATTTTTTTCTACTTTAATCCTGCTCTCTACTGTCTATCTCCCTATAATGAGTTACTTATACTCCAGTGGAATGTAAGAGCAATGAGAGAACGGAAGTGTTTTTACTTGTAATGATATTCCCACTATTTATTAAGCATTATTTCTTAATGCTTGATAAGTGATTTATGTAAATAATATAATAAAATGCAATGCAATGCAATTTAAACTAGTCGTATCCTGTCACAAACATCAAAGAGGGAAGGTTCATTATAATGGTATGATCATGAGTTTCAGAAAAGAGTAATTAGTGAAGGAGTGGAAGCAGCAAAACCTCTAGGTTGATAGCACAAGATGATGGAAGGATAAAGCAAATGGTTTCTTTTAAAAGGCTGAGAAATGTCTGCATGTGTTTGAAGGAAGGAAAGTAGCCAGTAGAAAGGGAGGAGTCAAAAACAAGAGAAGAGATGAGGCAAATTACTGGTGGAGAAAGGAGAGGAGGGAATCAAATATAAGAAAACAGCAATTGAGTTTAACAAGGAGAAGGGTCATTTCCTCCTGTGAGACTGGAATCAAGGAGAGGTAAAAAAATTAAGAATCATTGAGGTATGAAGCAGCATTAAGTTTCACTTATTCACACTCATAATCATAAAATAAGAGCTGGTTTCTAACCTTGCCAATCTTATCTTCCATTATGCTTCAAAACAAATCTAGTACCCTAAGCACCAGGGCCTATTTTTCTGCTTAAATGCATCATGCCCTTTTCTTATGACATATTTTCTAATCTATTCTGCTTGCATGGAGTTTTTTCTAAACTTTTCTCTTTCTAACTTAAATTCACTAGTCACTGGTGACTCTCACAAATGTCTTGGATCCTCTTCTTTTTTTCTTTCTCTACAATCTTACCTGGTATCTCATCAGCTTCTAAGGACTGACTTGTCCCACCTCAGAGATGATTATATATCTAGCCCTAATATCTCTTCTGAGCTGTAGTCTCACATTACTAATAACCTCTTAGACATCTTTAACTTGATGATTCATTTACATCTCAAACCCAACATATCTAAAACAGAATTTGTTATATCTGCCCCCCTCAAATTCTCCATTCTATTTAACTTTCCTGAGGTTTTTCAAAGGCATCATCATCTTTCTAGTCACCCAGACTTGAACTTGCTCCTCATGTACACACATCTATTTTAATTTTTAATTTCAGAATCTTTCATATATGCCCCTAAATCGCTTGTTTATTGCAACAGCCTTCTATTTAGTCTCCCTATTCAATTTTTTCCCATTCTAGTCCACCCTACATTAAGCTGTCAAAGTGAGTTTTTCCATGCTTATCTTAACCCTTAACACTACCTTTAGGATCAATCGCAAAATTCTTTGTTTTTCATTTTTTTTGTTTATTAACTATATTTTATTTTTGCTGCATTTGAATTCTAAGTTGTTTCCTTCTCTCCCAATCCCTCATAAGAGGCCAACACTTGTCACAAATGTATATGTGAAATTCTGCAATATATATAATTCTATATTTCAGGTCTTTCTCTGAAGGTGGATATCTTACTTCACAGGGCCTTTTCAGTTGATTTGAATATTCATATAACTAAGAAGAGATGAATCACTCACTTTTACTTTTTAAAAAATATTTATTTTCCAAGTATAGGCAAAGATAGTTTTCAACAATCAATTTTGTAAGGTTTTGAATTTCACACTTTTTTTACTTCTTCCTTTCTCTCTTCCCTCTCCCCTCCTTCAATAGAAAGCAAGCTAATATAAATTTACATGTATAATTACATCAAACAAATATCCATATTAATCATGTTGTGAAGAATCAAACCAAAAGAGAAAAATACTTTCAGAGAGAAAAAATATTATATACAACAAATTTTTAAAAAATTAATTTTTTTTAAATAGTAAACTTGGTCTGTATTCAGACCACATAGTTCCTTTTCTGGATGTGGATGGCATCCTCTATCACATGTCCTTTAAAATTATCTTAATTACTGTACTGCTGAGATGAGCAAAACTATCTTAGTTGATCATTACACAAAGCTGTTATTAGTGAACAAAAGTACTCCATCACATTCACATACTACAATTTGTACATCCATTCTCCATCTGATGGGCATCCCCTCAATTTCCAGTTCTCTACCACTACAAAAAGAGTTGCTATAAATATCTTTGTACATGTGGGGTTTTTACCCTTTATGTGATCTCTTTTGGATACATACCTATTAGTGGTATTATTGGATCAAAGAGTAAGTACAGTTTCATTGTTGTTTGGGCATAGTTCCAAATTGTTCTGCAGAAAGGCTGGATCAGTTCATAAATACAACATTGCATTAGTGTCCTAGTTTTCCCATATCCTTTCCAACACTGATCATTTAACTTTTTTTATCATACTGGTCAATCTGATAGATATGAGGTGATACCTTAAATTTGTTTTAATTTGCATTTCTCTGATCAATAATGATTTAGAGCATTTTTATATGACTAGCTAGCTTTAGTCTAGCTTTATATCTGGCATTTAAAAACTGCCTATACATATCTTTTGGACCATTTACCAACTGAGGAATGACTTATATTATTATAAATTTGACTCAGCTCTCTAAAGATTTTAGGAATGATTCCTTTATCAGAAACACAAGCTGTAAAAATTGTTTGCAAACTTACTGCATTCCTTTAATCTTGGTTCCACTGATTTTGTTTATGCAGAGACTTTTTAATTTAACTTAATCAAAATTATCCATGTTACATTTTATAATGTTCTCTTTCTCTTCTTTGGTCATAAATTGCTTCCTTTTTCATACATTTGACAGATAAACCATCCTTTGTTCTCCTAACTGGCTTATGGTATCATCTTTTACGACTAAATCCTGTGCCAATTTCTTTTTTTTTAGGTTTTTTTTTTTTTTTTGCAAGGCAAATGGGGTTAAGTGGCTTGCCCAAGGCCACACAGCTAGGTAATTATTTAGTGTCTGAGACCGGATTTGAACCTAGGTACTCCTGACTCCAAGGCTGGTGCTTTATCCACTATACCACCTAGCTGCCCCTAAATCCTGTACCAATTTCAACCTTAACTTTGTATAGTGTGTAAGATATTAGTTTATGCCTCATTTTTGCCATACTGTCTTCCAGTTTTCCCAGCAGTTTTTTTTTTTTTTATCAAGGAATGAGTTCTTATACTATCATCATTTACTGCTGTTTCTTTGGTACTTAATCTATTCCAATGATCCATCACTATTTTTTAGCCAGTATCAAGTAGTTTTGATGATGGATGCTTTATAATATAATTTTTGATCTGGTATGGTTAGGCAAGTTTCCTTTCAAATTTTCTCATTTAATTCCCTTGATATTCATGACCTTTTGTTGTACCATATGAAATCTGTCTCTATTTTTTCCAGCTCAATAAAACATTTTTTGATAGTTTGATTGGCATAGCACTAAATAAGTAATTTAACTTAGGTAGAATTACCATTCTTATTATATTAGCTCAGCCTCCCTTTAAGAAATTGATATTAACCAATTATTTAGATATGATTTTATTTTTCTGAAGTGTTTTATATTTCTTTTCCAATGGTTTCTTAGTTTGTCTTGGGAGGTAGACTCCCAAATATTTTATGTTGTCTGCATTTATTTTAAATGGGATTTCTCTTTCTAGCTCTTGCTACTAGGCTTTGTTGATAATACACACACACACACACACACACACACACACACACACACACACAAACATATATCGAGAGAGAGAGAGAGAGAGAGGCTGATGATTTATGTGGGTTTATTTTATATCCAATGCTTCAAATAATATTTTAGTTCATTTTCTAGAATTCTCTAAGTATTCCATCATAACATCTGCAAAGTGAGTTTTGTTTCTTCATTGCTTATTCTAATTCCTTTAAATTCTTTTTCTACTCTTATCACTAAAGTTAACATTTCTAACGTAATATTGAATAATAGAGGTGAAAACAGGCCTCCCTGTTTCACCCTGATCTTACATATAATATTTGTTGATTTTAGATAGATAAAGCTTATTCTTTTAAGAAAAACAATTTATTCCTGTGTTTTATAGTGGGGATTTTTTTAATAGGAAAGGGTACTGTATTTTATCAAAAGTTTATCAGCATCTATTTAAATAATTACATAATTTTTCTTAGCTTATTATTGGTTTTGTCTGTTATGCTGATAGTTTTCTTATTATTAAATCAGCCCTGCCTTCCTGTTACAAATAATACCTGACCATAGCTTATTATCATCCTAGTGATGTTGTGTGGGTAATCACTTTTATAATATTTTATTAAAAAATTTCCCTCAATATTTACTAGGGAAATTGATCTACAATTTTCTTTCTCTTATTCTTGCTTATTTTTTGTTAGATTTTCTATCTCCTTTTCCATTTTATCCAGTTTATTTATTTATTTATTTATTCATTCAGTCATCTATTTATTTATTTATCTTTTATTTATTTGTTTGTTTATTTTTTAGCAAGGCAAATGAGGTTAAGTGGCTTGCTGAAGGCCACACAGCTAGGTAATTATTAAGTGTCTGAGGTCAGATTTGAACTCAAATACTCCTGACTCCAGGGCCGGTGCTCTATCCACTGCGCCACCTAGCCATCTTCTTTTTGCTATCTTCTTTTTAGCTGTTTTGTTCAAATTTTTTGAGATGAGATCCTTTGCATGCCCTTATCTCCAAGGTAATTTTCTATGGACCCTGCTTTTCTCTGACATTTCTTATTCATTTTGAGTTTTGTTATATTTATCCAAGGTTCTTATGTTGGGAGAGTGACTTGGTCACAGACCTTCAGTGATACAAACCCTAGAGGCCCACTCACTGACTTGGAATCATCTAAGTTGGGGGTTGGTCACTGGCCAGTACACACTGGGAACTCTAGCTACTTGCTCTCTCAGCCATTCCTGTTAGGAAAGGCCATCCAGGGCTTGCCCACTCAGTGGTCTGCCTTGAGAATGTTAATCACTTGCTCTCTGGGTGATCTGTGTTGGGAATGCCAGTAGCTTACACACTGAGTTGGTCTTCCAAGCTGAGAATACAAACAACCTTCTGTCTGGGCTGGGCTGTCCAATCTAGTTTTACCAGACAAAGTGAGATTCTGGGCTACCTCACCTGTTATGCTGTTTTCCTGTTGAGTCTGGACTCCAGGGGCCTCTATTAGAGATCTCTCTTGAAGGTGAGACCCTGCAATAGGTCCCTGTCTTGCCTCATGCTCTCCCATGATAGAGCTTGCTGGAAGATATTCTACTTCATTCATTTGTGGATTATGATACTCTGAAATCCATTTAGATTTGATTAGAATTGTTTCTGAGAGAAACCTGAGTAAAAGAAAGTTCCTCAATTTTCTCAGCCATCTTGGTTCTGCCTCACATTCACTTTTCTACAATATAAAATATTATCATTTCTACTCATCTCACTCTTAATTATTTCACATCTTCATATGTCCATAAAATCAATCTATTCGTCACTTCTTACAATACAGAAATACTTTATCAAATTATATACCACACCTTATTTAAGCATTCCCTAATTGATGTGCATCCTTTAATTTCCAGTTCCTTGCCACCACAAAGAGAGCTACTATAAATATTTTAGAACCTCTAGATGTTTTTGTTTTTTTTTTCTTTTTCCCTGATTATCTTGGGAAATAGCTCTAATAATGGTATTTCTGAGTCAAAGGGTATATACATAGTTTTATACCTCTTTGAGTATAATTCCAGGTTACTATCCAAAATGGTTGAATTGGATCAGTAGAACACCACAATAAAGTGACACAATAAAGTGAGACTCACAATGTTTTTGGTTACCTAATACATGTAAAATTTATGTTTACTTTCTACTGTAGACTATTAAGAATACAACAATATTATATCTTAAAAATGGGCATAACTTAAAATATTATATTACTAAAAATGCTAACCATAAGCTAAGCTTCCATTCATCAAGTCATAATCTTTTTGCTGGTGGAGGCTCTTGCTCTGACGCTGATGGCTGTTAACTTATCAGGGTGATGGTTGCTCAAGGTTGGTATGGCCATGGCAATTTCTTTAAAGCAATGAAGCTTGTCCATCAAGTGGTTGATCCTTTCATTTAACACTTAGAATTTATTATAGGGATATTAATTGACCTAATTTCAATATTGTTGTGTCTCAGGGAATAAGAAGGACTGAGAAGAAGGAGAGAGAAACAAGAAATTGCCATTCAGTGGAGTCAAAACAAACTCATTTATCAATTAAGTTCACTGTCTTATATGGGCATAGTTCATGGCATCCCAAAACTATTACAATAGAAGTATCAAACATCATTAATCACAGATCACATAACAGATATGATAATAATGAAAAAGTTTGAAATATTGAGAAAATTTCCAAATTGAAACACAGAGGCACCATGGGATTCCAGGCTGCTGGGGTGGGGGGGAGTGTTATCAATATATTTGCTCGAAGCTAGGCTGTCACAAACTTATAAGCTGCAAGTAAAAATCTGAAAAGTACAATAAAAAGAGCTATGTTTATATAAAGTCTTTTATGGAGAGACCATGTTTTAAAATTCTGATTTTCTCCCAAATAGTATGTGTGATCAATAAATATACTGACTGATCCATCATTGAATGCTATGCCCAATCTCTTTTCTTCACATCTTTCCCCCTTATTTCCACATTCTCTTCTCTGTTGTTTCCCTTTCAGCTTCTCTATTTTTGTATCTTTTTGTTTTTCTATACTGGGGAAAAGCATTGTAGTTTTTAAAATTAAGCAGAGAAGAAATTGTTAATGTGCTTACTTATTCAGAAATATACAGTTTTAGAATGTTAATATGTAGAGAAGAAGGGCTTTTTTTTCCATACTTAATTAGCAAGATGATAAGACCCCAGAGTGGCCTTGCTGTCTATTGTGTAAGGACCTACTACCATCTTAATCTCAACTGTAGAATAATTGACATTGAATTTACAGCTGTTATGATATCAGAAGAAATGTCAGCACCTTGGACTTCATGAATAGACTTTCCTAAGTACTTCCAACACAATCACTTCATAAAAGTTAATTGCTCTTATTTAGTCAAGCTCAATCAATCAACAATCATTTAACAAGTGCTTATAATGTGCCAGGCATTGTGCTAGGTGATAGACATTCAAAGACAAAAAATATAAGTCTTTTTCTTGCTTCATCCAGAGGAGGCAACATGTACATATATGAATAAATACAACATCTATACATGAGCTCATTTTGCCTATCAAACCCAGAATATCCAAACTGAACTCATTCTTTTACCTCACAAATCTCTTCCTAACCTTACTATTTTTTGAGGACATTACTGCTCTTTTAGTCTCACAGCTTCATAACCTCAAAATCACCCTCAATTCCCCACTTTCCTTCACTCTCCCTAGTCAATCAGTTGCCAGATCTCCCTATTTCTACTTCCATTTCTCTTGCATTTAACCCCTTCTCTCTGTACTTTAGATCAGGATCTTATCACTTATTACTGAGTATAATTTCATCCATCTCCTAATAGCTTTCTTGACCTCACACCTATACTATACATTGATACCAAAGTAATTTTCTACAAGCACATATTTCTAGTGGTTTCCTCTGACCTCTGGAATATAATGTAAACTTTTGTAAGTAGGTCAATAAGTATTTTTAAGCATCTACTTTATCAGGGACCATGCTAACCACTGGGTATAACAAAGAAGAGGAAAAAAAGTCTCTGCTCACAGTAGAATAAGAGAGACAGCATGTAACTATGTACAAACAGGACTTTCTCTCATAGTGTGTTTCTCTGTGTGTATGTGTGTGTGTGTGTGTGTGTGTGTGTGTGTGTGTGTGTGTGTATGTGATTTAAAAAGCTGGGGTGTTATGGAAACACAGGAAGTCAGAAAGCTGAGATGAGTAAGATTATTCCATACATGGGAGACAGCCAGTGAAAATGCCCATAGTGAGGACATAGAGGGTCTTGTTGGAGGAAAAGCAAGATGACCAGTGGTACTGGATCTCAGAACACATGGAAGGAAGAGTAAAAGTTGTAAGAAGATTGGTAAGGTAAGGGCAGGGAATGTTAAAAAAAAAGACTTTGAATGACAATAAACTATCTCCCATCTATCTCTTGAGCCTCACTGAACATTATTCTTTTTCACATTTATTATATACATTGTCAGTCAATAAGTACTTTAATTTGGGCAGCTGGGTGGCACTGCAGATAGAGCAACAGCCCTGGAGTCAGGAAGGCCTGAGTTCAAATCCAGCCTCAGACACTTAATAATTATCTAGTTGTGTGACCTTAATCAAGTGACTTAACCCCATTGTCTTAAACTAAAAATTGTAAAATAAGCATTTTAATCAACTAATTAATAATTATTAATTATGGAATGCTCAATTCTTCTATCTCCCTTTATAATGGCCATCTCTCATGCTGTCATTGCACTTGTTCCTTGCTTCACAGAGTCTCTGTCTTTCTATAAGAAATAGCTGAAGTACCATCCTCTGCATTGAACTTTTCTTGATCCTTCTACTGCCAGGGCCCTTCTTCTGAAAACTTGTTCAGTCACTTCAGTTGTGTCTGACTCTTTAGTGACACCACAGGAGGTTTTCTCTGCAAAGATGCTGGTGTGGTTTGTCATTTCCTTCTCCAAGCATTAAGGAGAACGGAGGTTAAAAAAATTACCCAGAGTTTCACAGCTAATGAATGTCAGGTTGAATTTGAACTCAGATCTGTAAACTACCATATGTTTAACTCCTGACAGTTCTTGTTTTATGCAAATTCTTATTACCCAAAATTGACTCCTCAGTGGGTGTGCAGACTGGACTCTGGGTCCCCACAGTCAGGCAGCTGAAGGGGGCTGGTCCAGACACTGAAGCCACTCTTGCAGTGGGTGCAGAATCCTGTCATAGGTGTCTGGAGGGGGAAAGGGGGCCATTCTGAGCAATGATTCACTTTCATTAAGCAAGAACTGGATTTTTTATTTCTTGATATTTATTCACTATATGCTTACATATTTACTTGTCACCAATTAGAATATAAGCCCCTTTCCAGTAGTGTTTATTTCATTCTTTACATTTCTATCCCAAAGAACTTAGCAAAGAGCCTGTCTCATAGCACTTACTTCCAATCTACTTGTTAATTGATAAATTACAAGATAAAGCAGTTCTTATGTATTATTAATGGCATAAAATTTTATATCATTGACTTTTTATGATTAGTCTTCCAGAGGGAAAACTGTCAGTGATACTAGGTTCAAACTCCAGTTCTGCTTTTACACCCTTTGTGAACTTGGACAGGTAATTTTAACTACAGTAAGCATAACTTTCTTCATTTGAATGAGGTAATTTATACATAAACTTTTAACATCCTTCTCAATATAAATCTTTAAAGGGTTTTTAACAGTCCCATGGTCCCAAGGAGATACGCTCATCAATGATGACTGGCTTCTAGTCCCATTTCTGCTTCTATGGGGATTATTCTCTGATAGTTTGCTCTAGCAGTTTTATCTGCCTTCTATTTTAGCTTTCTGGGACTATTACTAGCTCTCTCCTACAATCTCATGGATCATTCAAAGTCCTGAACTTAATTTGGGTAAGGGAAAATTTAGAAATTAACAACGAAATGCTGGGATGGTTTCTTTCCGAAACCAGTAATAGATCTCCATCTCCTGTATCTTTAGCACATCAGTTATAAGATAACACTAAACCTATAAGTTGAAGCATCACATATTTGTGATTAATAACTTACTGTGAGACTAGAATAAACCATTTTAAGCTCTTTGGGACACACATGCCATGTGTAAAAGGGAGGTATTAGAATACATGATTTCAAAGATCCCTTCTGTCTCTAAATCTTTGATATTATGTTCATTATCTCATTTCTTCCTCTAAATAACCTAAAATAGATTATGGTTGTATTAATATTCAAGTTGGAGAGATAAGTTCGACATCCAGTTCAAAGTTAGGCTATTATTAAGTGTCAGTTTAAAATTGAACTAAGAGCTTCTGAATTAAGTTCTCATTTAACTATAACATGATCAGTGAGAGGGAAAGGAAAGAAATTTACCTGTAAAGAGAAGTCTGAGTTGAGAGAATTCCTGATAGAAATAACAATTGTCTCCTTCTCTATAGTTGAAAGTTTAGGAGAATAGACTAAGACATGAGAAGTTAAATAACTTGCCCATAGTCACACATCCAGCCTGTGCCAAAGATCTTCCTTACTTCTAGACTATTTTGTCCATTATAGCATTCTGCCTCTACTTTGAAAAGAAATACAAATATGTAAATCTTAATGTTTTCAAGTTCCCAGCTGATGTCATTGAGATGCCAAATTTTATATCCAAAAGAGTAAATTCATGAATATTCAATTAAATTCAAACTGGTTTTAAAAGCTCATATTAATACATGTAGGCATTATGTTAAGTGCCTAGCATTCCAAAATAGACATTGAAAATATATCATTTTATTTTAAAAAGAAATACTTAGAATGAAGTTCATTAGTTAAAAAGGACATTTTCCTTGATTCCCTTCACATATTGGAGGAAAAAATAATTCTAAATTCTTCTGCAGGACATGGTAGATAAAGTGAATGACAACTAAGATGTTTTACACACACACACACACACACACACACACACACACGCACGCATGCACATACACACACACACACTACTACACACACACACTGGTAGCCAAAGATGAAAATATAAATTAAGTTTCCTGACCCCAATTAATTGTATAACATATCTGGATACTTTCAATGAATCTGCCAACTTCACCTTCACTGGTTTGACAAAAACAGTAAAGGAGAACTGAAACATTCCTATTAATCTTCTAATTAAGCTTTTTCTTATTTGTTAGTATATTAATATTCAATATGCATTTATCCAAATAGTTTTATATTTTAAGAAAAGACCTAAAAAAGTCCTCTGAATAAAAGTTTTTCGTGATTGATACTTTTACAATTTGAAAATGGTGTTATGTAAGATATTGCCTCTAATACCCACTAGATGTCAGTATGAAACCTGAAATATAGTTTAGATTTTTGAGCTACTGTTTCCTTTTGATGTCCTCAAAGGCTCAAATTATGTGTGAAATTGATTCAAGATCATATGACCAAAGTAATTATCATTTTTCCTTGCATATGGATAATTGCAAACAACACCAAAATAAATTTCATCTGAGCATTCTAAAATGAAAAATTTTTTGTAGCTTCCATCCATCAAAAAAATCTTCTCTGAAGCCTGTATTTCAAATAGAAACATTGTGAAAGTGCCCTGAGTTTAATGTCTGTTTTCTAGGAGGTAGATGCACTGGACACAAGTAAGCCAATTTACTAAAATGAGCCAGAGTCTTCCTCAGTCTTTTTTACCTTTGCTGGTATGATTCACTGGCTGAGCAGCTCACCCCCAAACTGGCCCAAACCAGTCTTAACATTTTTCAAACATAAAACGTCTCTCCTGGGCTATAGTCTCTTTTTTACCTTGTATGTGGCGGAGGTTAGCATTGGTTTCTGATTTTTTTCCTAATAAAACATTTTTTGCTTTCAACTCAGCTGGGACTCCTCTGCATTTTGAGGGGTAGGTTTCACCCTGTTGGCACTTTCAAGAATAGACAGCTAAGGTCCTAAATGAAATGGAAGACTCTCTCCTTTGAGGAAACTAGAGTTCATATAGTAGCAGACATGTTTTTAATATTTTTTTCATTAAAATAACAGTCTGTTAGAACTTGGAGAAACTTAGGAGATCTTTTCATGTAATACCCTCATTTTAATAGATGAGGAAATTACAGAGGAAAGTGACTTGTCCAAGGACACACAGTGAGTGTTGGTCAGAGCCCAGACTCCTGACTCACAGTCTAGGCTTCCCCTATACTGTGCCAAATTTTAATAAAAATTATAGTCAGAAATGAAGGCTTTTGATGATAGGTTCAGAGCCCTGTGTAGAAAGGGTGCTAGATTTGGAATCAAATTGGATGTTGTCACTACTGCCAATAATCTAGTTGATCTTAAGCAAGATTTTTGGTCTTTTCTTCAAAAAATGAAGGTACTGGAATTCATCAAACCCAGAAATTCTGGCACCTTTCAATAACCAACTCAAAAAATAAACTTTATCATTCATGATGTGAACATAAATAATTAAGACAAATTCCATTGATCAGGAGGAAAATTAATCAATATAATAGCACGTTTGTGGAAATACCTTGGAATTTCAGATTTATACTATTTACCCTCACAAAGCAGATTCTGCACTGAACTGCTTCTAGCAACCTGGCTGGTGTGCTTGTATGAATGTTTTTTGGCCCATTAAATTTCAGGGTACTAGGGAAAAGCCCAGATTGATCTTTTTCTTTATGAGATGATCTCTAAGGTTTCTTTCAACTCTATAGCCCATGATTCTCTGACTTTTCAAATTCCAGGCTTATCAATTTCCTGAATATAGAAGATCATTAATAAATGTTTGTATGTTTGAACTGAAAAAATATTTTGATCAATCAATCAGTCGAGAGGTGGCAGAAGTAAAGCCAGACAATGATTTATGTACAAAAGATCAGAGAGACAGAGTGGCATGTTGGATGTAGAGTTGGCATTCATATCAGGAAATTGTAGGTTCAAATATCTCACCTTTAGCATATACTGAATACTGTCATGTAAATTGGGGCAAGTGATTCTCAGTGCTCTAGATAACTCTTTGTATATGTAGGCTCAAGAAAAGGCCCTAACCCAAAAGACATGGAGAGAGTTTCCCCATGGGATTTTCCTATAGCAGGAATCCCCAAAATATTATTTAAAAAAAGAAAAAAAAGTCTTAGGAGCTCTTTAATAGAGTGCTGAGTGTGATTCAATAGTATGTCATAGAGGTCAAGAAACTAATATGGTACTATACTGCATTAATAGGGACTGAAGAAGGAAATTAGCTAGGTAGGGGCTTTTATCCCCATTTTACAGTTGAAGAAACTGAGACAAACAAAAGGAAAGTCATTTGCCCAAATTATGAACTAGTAAAATGTCTGAAGTCAAATGTGAACTCAGCTCTTCCTGACTCCAGACCCATCACTCTAACTATTATGTTTCAATAATGGTATAGCATCTAGAACTAGGAAATGAGAGTTCCACTGCATCTTGCCTTAGTTAGGCCACTTTTGAAATTCTAAATTCAGTTCTGGGAGCAACATTTTCTCTAGGACCTTGATTAAGTAGAATATGTTCAAAGATGCGTCGTCATCATTGGTCTCAGGTAATATGTTGGCTTGAAATTTGTGTGTGTGTGTGTGTGTGTGTGTGTGTGTGTGTGTGTGTGTCTGTTGAAGTGTCTGTTGGAATTTCATTAAAAACAGGACAATATTATAGAAAAATTCCATCCTGTAGAAGATAGAGACTGGAAGATGATACGTCAAAATCCTCCCCAATAGGACCAACCCTTGAAGTGAAAGCCTTTTGTTGTTGATGTTGTTGTTGTGGTTGTTGTTGACTTGTGGATATGAGGAGGTTATTGGAATTTTAAATGTTAGAGGTGGAAGGTATCTCAGATGGTCAACTGACCTATCTTTCTCATTGTACAGATGAAAAAAATGAGATTCAGAGAAGATAAGAGACTATATAAAGACAGAATTCCACTAATATTTTTGCATCCCTACTCTTATGATATTTACTCTTTATTAGTTTGAGCTGAGCTAAACCCTAAGCTCCCACCCTGGAATTTTTCCTTGTTAAACAAAACCAGCTTGGGTCATACCTAGCTTCCAAAGTAGCTTCAGATGTCCTCATGGCATGAAGGGCAAAACAGCCAGAATAAAGTGATTTTCCTTGCTCAGATTGTCAAGGTCGTCTGGCATTTCATAACCTAGGTTAACTGCTGAATATGACCCCTCCCCCTTTTCTTCTAAAAGTATGAGAGCCTTTCCTATAAGTGTCCAACTGGTGCATCCTTTGGGGGTAGCATGTTTGTGACCTTGTTATCTCGATTAAAGATGCTTTATTTCTCCACTTAGAAGTTTCATTTATTGCAGGACTTGACAGTATAATCATAGATTTAGAGTCAGAAGAGAATTTATGTGTCATTTAATCTATTCTCTTCATTTTATAAAAAAGAAGCTAAGGTCCAGGGAAGTTAAATAATTAGAAAATGTCACATGAGTAATATCATAAGCTGGTTTATGAAACCAGTCCTTTGGCACCTGAGTCAGTGGTTTTTGTTGTTTTCATTTTACCATTACTCCATGTTCTATGAGGGAGAGGAGAGTGAGGGTGGCAATCAAGCTTAAAGCAGTATATCTGACTGTTAATAAGGGAAAGCTTTACACTCAATCCATTGACTAATAGAATTTTAGAGTTGGAAGGGATCATAAATATTCTCTAGTAACAACTGCGAATTTTACAGATAAGGAACTTGAAGGTCCTTTCAGGTAGAAAAGTGAAGTTGTACAAAATTGATTTTTCAAAACAAGTAGACATTTTAAAAAATGTGCTAATAGAAGTGCTGATTAAATGTTTAACAACAATGTGTAACAAAAGTCACATTTTAAAGCCTATTCTGCATTATTAGCATTTCCCCATCATTTTCTTAAATACAAGCAACTAATAAAACAGCAAATTAAGTCCTAGTTGTTAGAATTTAATGATTTCAAGGTATAAATGCCCCCACTGAATATCTAGCAACTGGCTCTTGCAAGCTACTATGGGCAGACTCCAACCCATTCCTAAGAGAAACATACTTAAGTTCTTTCCTCTTCTCCTTCACCTAGATTTGGGGATAGGGATTATAGTACCACAAGAAATAATTTGTTTTGTGTCCCCAGTAGTTCAGATAGATTTGACATTGGTAAAAAGTATATGTGTAACTTGATTCTTTTGTCCTGATTTCAAAAAGATACCAAAAAACACCCTTTATATAAGTGACCTTAACTTTATTTGGTGACATAGTTCTAGATTGTGTTACTAAAGGGATGGTTTGTGGGCCTTTAGAGACATTAAAAAGCTGTGATCACTACAAGCCAGTATCAGTTCACCAAGAACAAGTCATTAAGACTAACTGTATTTCCCTTTTTTAAAAAACAGGCTTACTAGGTAAGGAAAATAAATAAATTTGCAGTATTACTTTAATTTTATCAAATTATTTTTCAGTTTCTTGAGTGATTTTGTTTACAAGATAGGAACCTAGAAGCTAGATAAGAGAGTGGTTAGGTGAATTGGCAGCTTATTGAATGAAAAGAACCAAAGAGTAGTCCCTATATGGATCATTGTCAACCCAGTCATCTCTAGCTGAATGCCTCAGAGTTCTGTGCATGACCCTCTGCTATTCAATCCATATTATCAGTGAAGTCATAGAAGGCATGCTTATCACATTTGCAGATGACATAAAGCTGGAATGGATAGTAACACAAAAAAGATCTTGACAGGCTATAACAACAGACTGACTATAATAAGATTAAATTTAATAGGCTTAAATATAAAGCCCTACACATACATTAAAAAAATCAACTGCACAAGTGCAGATTGGGAGTTCTTTGGCTAAATGTCAATTTGCATGAAAAATATCCGTATGTTTTATTGAATTATAAGCTCAATAGAAATGCATAATGTGACGTGGCTGAGAAAAAGACTTGGGCTTCACTTTACCAGATCTATGCCTTGTGCCAGAGTCTTTCACATAGTAAAAAGGGTTTGGTATATACTGGTAGAGGGACATTTCTCACTTCTAAAGTTTATTGCCCCTATCTAGGCAGCCTGGGAAATATATTACTATTCTTTTTGACGCAAGGTAGTGTCCAAGGTAAAACAACTAGGTAATTCTTAAGTGCCCAAGTATCAAATTTGAACTCAGGTCATCCTGCTTCAGGGCCAGTGCTTTACCCACTGTGCCACCTAGCTGCCCTGGAAATATATTCTTTAACAGTATCAAGTTTTTTGATCCATTCCTTTTGATGGATTTTATTAGACAATATCTATAAACTCCAATAAAGGTCTATTGACAGTCAAATATAACAAATAAGAGAGCTGAAGGAAAAAAATGACAATATTCATCTAGAAGCAGTCTTCTCCAGGTGTCTATAACCTTAATCACAATTCATGACTTAACTAAGATGCCTAGAAGGTTTGATCTGTATGTGGTTTCAGATTTCCCTAGTTTCTCCTCTTTGAATATAGTTCCTGCAACTGAATACAGTTCCTGTGACTATCAGAGAGAGGATAACAATTCTCAACAGTTCAGCTGATGGTAGAGATTAGTCATATCCAATAGCTATCCCACTTCTCCAAATCTCTGTGCCACCCTGCACAATATCACATTTAACTGTTGATCCCTAGAACAGTAATCTCCAAACTTTTTCACTTTCCCCTCATCAGAAAAATAAAATAAAATAGTCGAGACTAATTATGTATTTATTTATAATTTATATGTGTCTATTACCCTTTGAAAAAGGAAAGGAATTAATTTGCTCCTCAAGTCAATAGGGAGCTCCAGAAGTTTATTGACTAAAGCAGTGACATGATCAATTTTACTATAGAGGCAACTGTGGAAGAAAAATTCAAGAAGGGACAGACATAAGATACACACATCAGTTGGGACACTATCAGGATTGTCCGGGTGTGATGAGAACCTATACTAGGGCAATGACTATAAAGTAGAGAGAAGAGAACAGATATGAGAGATGCCAAGGAAGATTTCCCTTCAAATAGTAGATGGAGAATGAGGAAGAGTGGCAAGTTAAAAAGAACTCTAGGGTTGTAAACCTGTGCAACTAATAAGACAGTGATATACTTTATAATAGGAAATATTGGAAGATGGGTAGATATGGAAATGACGAAGGGAGCAGATTAAAAATTTTAATGATAATAAGAATCCATTCTTGCCTGATTTTTATCTTGTGAAATTCATCCTGTCCCAACTAAATTAAAAATTGCTCTGCTCAATAGCTGGGATTAGGAGCTTGCAAATTAAAAAGGAGGAAGAATTGGAAAGCTTTAAGAAATGTGTCTAAGACAAACTCAGTTTGGATTCAGGATATGACTGCCACTTTGGAGGTTATTGCTCTTGAAAAGAGATTCTTTTTTTTTTAATGTCATGGACCCCTTTACCATTTTGGTGAAAACTGTGGACAGCTTATTAGAACAGTGTTTTAATGCATAAAAAATATAGCAATCCAAAGGAAAGCAATTATATTCAAATAAAGTTATCAAAATAATTTTATTTTTTAATTTTTTTTAGATTTTTTTTTCAAGGCAATGGGTTTAAGTGGCTTGCCCAAGGCCACATGACTAGGTAATTATTAAGTATCTGAGATCAGATTTGAACCCAGGTACTCTTGACTCCAAGACCAGTGCTCTATTCACTGTGCCACCTAGCCACCCCTCAAAGTAATTTTAAAAGATCCCATACCTCAGATTATGAACCTTTGTTCTGTTGTTCTGAATTGTTAGTGTCTACTACCATTCCTCCTCCTAAAGGTCCAAATAATTCCAAGTAAGTGTTTCCTGCATTCCTCTTCTATAGTTCTTGGCAACACTATGTCCAAGGAATAAAACATGATGGGAATTTTTTTTTCTGGATCCAATTGGATGGGGTTATCCCAATTACTTAGGGTTCTTTTCATGAATAGCTAAGCTGAGGGAGAAGGAAAGGGCTTGAGAAAAGAATGGAAGTGAAAAACCATATTGTCAGCATGACTGACACAAAGAAAAATAAATGTTCACTGTCCTCTGCTCATTGGCATAGCATCCAGAATTAGAGAGGTCATGGTCCTGATCTACTCTATCCTTTCCAAACCACATATGGAAGATTATGTTCTACCTCGGGCCCCATTTTTGACAGTGTTTCATAATTACCATAGAAGCATGAAAAGAATTGAACCCGAAGGTAGAACCAAATCAGACCCATCAATAATCACATAGTCCTGGCTTAATTCTTTACTTAAATGACTTTTTGCCAGCATCATCCTCTGGGGGAAAAACTGTCACATAAAGTAAAAAAAAAATCCCACATTCCAAATACATTATTTAAAGTCCAGGAGCCCAGCATGATGCAATTGCAAAACTCATTCGTAGTAGATAGATTGGGGGAAGGGGAAGGGTGTGTTTCAGAGAACCTCATCATTCAACTATCACTGTACAAAGAGAACACTTGGTGGGAAGAGGGGAAAGCTGGTGTCAAAGCTCTTGCCTCATTATGGGTCAAGCAGCTGCAGAAGGAAGATTGTTACCTTCAATCCTATCATTAGTGTTTCATTGGCCAGACACAGACTTTACATTGTGGTGTACACTACAGCAGGGTTGGCACCAGAGGCCATGGCCAAAATGAATAGAGGATGGAATGGGATGGATCCCCAAGGGAGGCATACACAGCAATGGCCAAATGGCTGGCCCTATAAAAGACTTGATAAAGAAGTTAATACTTGAAAGTTCCAGGTGGCAGCAGCATCATCCTTTCCAGTGTGACAGGACCAGGCTGCAAGCTGATAATTAATGACCAGGACAGCTGAACAGTTCAATGTCAGGGTGGGAAGCAGTTCAATGTCAGGGAGATCAGCAGCCTGAAGCATTTTTTTTTTCCTAAAGGAGCAAAACAAGTCCTGTCCAGGATTTCTCCTTGACCAATTACTGGCCAGTCTAGCAACAATATTGCTTTGAATTGGCAGCAAAGAGGCCAATAATGCAAAGTACTTAAGCAGACAAACACAAACAAAAGACAAAAGTGTGAGGTCCCAGAGAAGGGATTCAAATAGTAGGTGTACTCATCCAAAACTAAAACAAAATTTCAGATAGAAAATATTTCTAGGGAAAGCTAATCAGAATGGAACAGAACAGGATGTGATTTAAGAATCAGCACCTGTTCAGATAAGTGTTGAAATAATGAGCAGGATGGTTTCAAAACAAAAACCTGGGAAGACTTATATGAATTGATCAAAAGTAAAGCAAGCAGAACTAGAACTCTGTACAAAGAAGTTGTAATACTGTAACAGTGATCAATTGTGAAAAACTTATGCACTATCATCAAGAAAATGATCCATAATAAATCCAGAGGAACCCTGATGAAAAATGCTATGCATCTCAAGAGAAAAAACTGATTAAAGATAAATTGAAGCATATTTTTAACTTTGCTTTTCTCTTTTTTTGTGTTGATTTTTTAATGATATGGTTAATATGGAATTACGCTTTGCATGACTTCCCATCATTTACTTACCTTCTCAATGAGTGTGAGGACAGGAAGAAAAAATGAGAATTTATAAAGTTAATTTTAAATGAATATTAAAAAATTTAAATACATAGAAATATTTAATGAATTATTTTTAAAAAGATAAAAATGCTGAATTCAATGTTTTTATTATGATAGCAATCAGTGATATTGAGAGTGTACATTGACAAATGCCCCATCTTTCTCTTGAATCATACAGCTTCCTGTTATAGGCAAATTAACCAGTAATGCATTTAGCAGCATTAAGAATTCTCTCATTTTTCCATTTTTTTGCTTTTTTGCTTTTAAAGCAAACCATATGTTTTGCTTTTAAAGAAAGCAAAACATAATTATCTTCTATAAATCAGAAAGTCTTAACTTTGGAAAGTCATGGACCCTTTAACAGTTTGGTGAAACCTATGGATCCCTTCTCAGAATGATATATTTAACTGCATAAAATAAAATATACAAATTTATAGGGGAAATCAATTGTACTGAAAAATCAACATATTAAATACTTTTTTTTAAATCCATGGACCCCAGATTAAAAACCCTTGATCTATACACAAATATTGCATATATCAATGAGTCTAACATGAGTTTAAGACTGAGGAAATATTAATTTGCAGAGAAATTGTAGGAGGGCAGTAAAAGAAAAAAACTCAGTCATTTCTCCAGTCAAAAAGTGAAATGAGCTTCCCCTAGAGGTACCTGGTCATTGAAGTTTTGTGAACAAAAGCTAGGTAACCTAGAAGTTTTTCTGAAGTAGATTTTCATTCAGGTGTGGTTTGGACTTGGAGATATCATCCAATCTCAATCTTCATTTGCACAATAATTCTGTGGTAATCTAGAAAAAGGGCATTCTGGGGGTGGCTAGGTGGCACAATGAATAGAGCATCGGCCCTGGAGTCAGGAGTACCTGAGTTCACATCCAACCTCAGACACTTAATAATTACCTAGCTGTGTGACCTTGGGCAAGCCACTTAACCCCATTGCCTTGCAAAAAACCTTTAAAAAAAGGCATTCTAGAAAGATAAGCTAGAAGACCCAATTCCACTGACCATTTCTCAGTCACTCAGTTATAGAGGGAATTTTACAAATAATTCCTCAAGTATCATACTTTGTGGAACCAGTGCTGAGGCACAAAGACGCTGAGAGAAAAAAAATGCCAAGAGTTAACCTCCATCCCATAGATGCAAAGATCTCTACCCACTGTCCTGATAAATTCTACTTTTCTTTCTGATATAGTGATCTCAAATAATGGCAAATATAGAGCTAGCTGGGGGGGGGCACGAAAGGCTCAGATCAATAACATAGGCCTGAATTACTGTATCTAGAGAGTTTCTGTAGTATAGACTATGTTGATTTCCATTTAGCTCAACTTCTTTTAGGAACCATTTGTCTTTTTACGAAGTATTACCTCTACCCAGAAAGTTTCTTCATAGTTTTAATACTCATTTAGAAATCTATTGGAAGCAACTGGAAATTATGAAGAGGGAAGTAGTGGATATTTTCATTCAAACAGATCTCTTTGAAACTTTCACATTGTGTCTTTTGGCAATCATTTCCTCTATTACTGCACTATTGTAAGGATCACCAAAGGTCAAAGTCAATTAAACTTAGAAGGTTTTTTTCCCTGGCTGGTCTTTATACTGGAAACTGTGATGGTGGTATATCAAGTTGTCTTATTTGTTTTGTTTTTAAAGACCACAGTTCATCTTTATGTGAGAAAGAAGCTGGAAGGACAGGTCAGCTGACTCTAATGTACCAGCTGGAGAAACTGAGCTGGCATCACCACAACTTGCAGTCATCATTTACATGCCAATGATTTTAGAAAACCATCTGGAATATTGTTCTACATATGGGGATGAAAGATCTTGTCCTTATTCAATTTCCTAGACACTTTAGCTCCCACCATTAATCTTGGGGCAATATAACACCTTAACAATAGCACCTTAATTCCTTAACAATAGGAAATGTCCTTAACTACAGAAATGCTACAGCTTACAGAAATCATAAAGCATGTGAGCTGGCTTAGATAAGCAAAAATGAGTACTATGTTTTCAGTCTGCAAAGAAGTAGAGATTGGTAATAAGCCTGAAGAAGATTGAGGTCATGAACCTTCCTCTGTGGTATTAGCTGAAGGCATATATATATATATATATATATATATATATATATATATATATATATATATATAGACTGTTATTTTTTTTCTTTTAAATTGGGCATGATGACCTCTCAGGAATCAAAAAATCTATAATTCTAGAAAGCTTATTTAATTTTTTCTTGTGGGGACCCAGTTTCAACTAACACCACTAACTGGAACTGGAACAGTTGGATCTATCAGATGTTATTCATCTTCTAGGTGATTTTAAGCAATCCTAGTAGCCACACTAACCATAATATAGCAAAACAGGTCCTACAACCAGGTCCTAGAATTTAAACAAACCTTTATTTGATGAAAGATCCGTGAGGTGAGGGACTCATTCATTCATTTCATTTGTATTACAAGTGTGTCTTGCATGTGGCTTATATTTAATGAATGCTACAAGAATTTTTGCTGAGAGGGACATTTTGTAAGCAGAGGGTAACTAGACAGCCAACTAAGTTAAAGTCTGAGTAAATGGTAAAAATCATATAAAGATATACAGTAGCAAAATAGCTCTGCCTGATTATTAGAGGTGGTGAATGAAAAATGCTATTTACTTTATCAGTGTAATTGTATTAAATGTAATTATTGCAGGAATAAGTAGGTTTCAAGATCTGCTGAAAGAAGAAAAGGGACTAGCTGTCCCTTTAACATTAACCTGAGTTGGGAAAGGAAAGGGGAATAAACATTTATAAAATCCCCTATTATATTCCAAGCACCATGCTAAGTACTCTAAAAATATTATCTCATTTGATCCTCACAATAAAACTGGGAGGTAAGTGCTGTTATTATTTGCCTTTTGCAGCTGAGGAAATCCAGACAAACAGATTAAGTGACTGGCCCAGGGTCATATGGCTAATAAGCATTGAGGTCAATTTTGAGTTCAAGCCTACCTGACTCCAGGCCCAGTACTTTTGTTGAGGAAAAGGGAAAGGAATTACAAATGTTTGCTACCCAAGGGTACCTGTCTATTTCTGTTGGCTATTGGTGGGAAACTATTAGAGAGAAAGATCAAAATCACTTTAAAATCAATAACAAAAAAGACATGACTTCATTGTTTTGTGGAGTTATAAATGTGAAACTTTCTTTACCAACTCAGCTCAGCATCTTCTTTGAAACTCTCAGTTCTAGTGCTGTTTGGAGCATTGAAAGGTTAAGTGGTTTACCCAGAATCACATAGATTATATGTGGCATAATCAAAATATGAATCCCTGTCTCCTTTCCTCCAGTGCTAACTGCATCAGTGATTCTCAAACATTTTAGTCTCAGAATCCCTTTATACTCTTAAAAATAATTGAGAATTCCAAAGAGCTTTTGTTTGTATAGTTTACATCTATTAATATTTAACTAATGCAGAGAATTATGAATATAGGAAATTTGTATTTAGAAATAAATTTTATAATCATTTCTACAAAAGTGTAAAATGTTATCTGTTCCTGGAAATTTTCATAACTGAGAATTTGAGATTAAGAAAAGGAAAAAAAATATCTGAGTTAAAAGCAAGAGAATTTAAAGGGGAGATGGTGAGGAAGACAAATATGTTTGTAAAACAAAGGAAAGGAAGTTGAAAGTACCTGACCAGGGTAAGCAAGAAATGTGAATTTAGGAGTAAAAGATGCAAAAATCCAACAGAAATATTCTTCAGGTATTTTGGTCTTAAGAGTTTCTAACAATAACAAATAACTGGGGATTATTCTTCCAGACAGCATAGAAATACTAAAAAATTTCGCAATGATTTAAGTGAAATTTTTGTCTTGTTGCCATGGCCAAATAATTGTTATCTATGCTCAAAATGAAGACTGTTCTCCTAAAAGAGGGAAAGCAAGTTTGGTGCAAAGAAAACTTTGCCAATTTTTGATGGGTAGGAACAAGTTATGGTGATTTTTGAAAGCCCAATGTAAAAAGAAAAATAAAATATTTTATAGTTAAGTTGGTGGTAGAGTGCAGAAAATATGGGAGTTGGTGTCAAGACCTGGATTCAAATCCTTCCTCAGATACTTAATAGCTATGTGAGACTGGGCAAATCACTTAGAATTAGTTTCTATGTAAAATGAAGATAATAATAGTACCTCCCACAGGGAGTGCTGTGAAGATAAAATGTGATAGTATATGTATAACATTTTGTAATCTTAAAGTGCTACAAAAAATGCTTGCAATTAATAATGAAAGAAAGTAGAAGAAAAGAAAATTGGTTTAGTTTTTTTTAAACAGACAAAAAACAGCTAAAGAGTCAAATGGGATTAGTACTTTTTGAGAAAAAATTGACTGTAGAAAACTTAAGACAAATGAAAAAGGTAAAAAAAAGGACAGCTTAACATGTGGAACTAAAGGATAAAAATGAAATTCTTCCCAAAAAGGATGAAGGAAAACTTAAGTTCTCTGATAAATACTAATGTTGATCCACAGATGACCCCCTTACCACATGGTAGTAACAAGTAGAACTGATAGATAACTTCAGAGGGAGCAGAGACAGTTATATTTGATCCGACAACAACAAAAATCTGTCATTTTCCAGGGCTTCTCTCTAAGATGTGATGAAAAAAAATCTCAGACTCTTGAAACTTCATAGCTAGAGAAGGGAAGAGAGAAGGGAAGGGAAGGGGAAGAGAAGGGAAGGGAAGGGGGAAAGGAAGGAAGAAGGGAAGGAAAAAGGGAAGGGAAGGGGGAAAAGAAGGGGGAAGAGAGAGGAGGGGAAGGGAAAAGAGAAAAGGGAAGGGGGGAAGAAAAAGGGGAAGGGAATAAGGGAAGGGAAGGGGAAAGGGAGGGGAAGGGGGAAGGGAAAAGGGAAGGGAGCAGGGAAGTGGGAAGTGGGGTGAAAAAAAGGAAGGGAAAAAGGAAGGAACTTTTCTAATTATAGGTCAATGAGCTTGACTAGAAAAATTCTAGATAGTATAAATAAAGGACTGCTTAGAGAAGATCTAGAAAATAAAGCAATGGTTGCAAAGTATCAAAGTGGATTACTCATGAACTGTTCATATAGACTAATATCTTCACTTTTTGACATGGTTATTAGACAGTTCTGGCGTTTATTGTATATTTAGTATTTGATTTTGACAAAAATATTTAACAAAGTATCTCAAATTCTTTTGCTGCTTAAGACTTGAAAGATTTCTCTTTCAAGTAATCTGGGTTAAATAATAGTGCAGTTTATTGAATTAAGAGATACTACCTCCTCTCAGTTTTTAAAATACAATATTAGTAGGTCACAAATGGATTGTTCAGGCATTTGTACTGCCCCCCCCACTGCTGCTTAACATTTTAAATTAATTTTGTGACTAAAGGTATGTCTCCAGATGTCTTCAACCTGGAAGAGATAAATAGCATGCTGGGGGGGGGATAAGAGTCAAGATCCCAAAAGACCTCAAATTGTAGACTATTTTGTAGATGTGATTATTACTCTGGTAGGTGTTGAACTAGAAGCCTTCTGAAGTTCCATTCCAACTCTGAGAAAATGTAATTTTTGTGAACCAGATGAAGAAGCTTATAATCTCCCTGTAAGAGGCCAGGGGTTCGGAGAAACCCTTTTAAACTAGGAGAAGTAATAGCAGTTAGAAATCTGAAAAAGGGTTGATATTGAGTTTGAAGGTGAGAAGAAAAAGAGGATTTAGGAGACCAATGACATCACAAACATTAATGGCATCATTTGAAGCTCTGGAATATCTACTGAGAATGACTAGGAGCCAAGAGAAAAAACTTAAAAGTCAATCAGAGAGGTCAGTACATGATGGGAAGTCTCTTCAGATGTACAGGCAAAACTAAAGAGATGTTATTCTGTAAAGGAATACATGGTAGATTAGATATTTAGTATTTAGCAGTTACTATTAGTCATCCATTTCACCCACATTCATTCATACTGAGTAATGTCATTTCCAAAAACAAAATTTCATAAAAAAAAAGGAAACTGAAATTCCCCTAAAATTTAAAACCTGGGCCCCTATACAAAATATCTAAAAGAGAACTCTTTGCTTTGTTCATTGCAAAATAGATATAGGATAAGTTTAATAAGTAATACACCTGGTGATATTTGTCCTTTATTCTTGAAGAAGATCATGACATTAGGGAAATGATCCCATGACAAGTGAGTGAATTGGATTTGAATCCCATGCTAAATTTTAGCCTCCCTTTCTCCTCAGGAACCATCTAGTTTCAGTGGTCAGACATGAATCAGGGTAGCAGGATATGGCCCTGGATGTGAGGCAATCAGGGTTAAATAACCAAGGTCACTTAAATAAGCAAGGTCACACAGTAAGTATTAAATGTCTGAGGCCAGATTTGAATTTAGTTCCTCCTGACTCCAGGGTTGGTGTTCTACCCACTGTACCACTTAGCTGATGATGACATCTAATAGTAACTTTGCAACTATATAGCCATTAATACTTTTCAGAGTTCTTTTCATTCTTTAATTTGATCAACATGGGATTGTAATGATAAGAATCAAGGATATTAAGAAGATTGGGAAGTAGGGAGAGTCAAATAACTGTCTTAATCATTTGAAAACTGTCATGTGGAAGAGGGATTAGACTATTCTGATTCACCCCAGGGGGGTAGAATGAGAGGTCAAGGGTAAAAGAAAGTAGTAGTGAGGCAGATATAGATTGGATATTATTGCAATGTTCCTGACAGTGACAGCTGACTCAAAGTGGAATGGCTCACTTGGGGAATTACAGAATTCTCTAATTGGAAGTTTCCAGTAGAAGCTTGATGAGTACTTGTCAACAATGATTTAGAGGAAATTTCAAGCAAAGTTTGAATCACAAGGAGTATGCAGGTCCATTTAACATTCAATTCTAGTAAGTAACCAAAGGAAGCAGTATTATTCCCATTTAACAGATAAAGGAATTTAGTGCAGAGATGTTAAGTGACTTGCTCATAGTCATACATATCTAATATGTAAAGTGTTCCATTAAAGGAAGTTCTTAATACTGTTGAATCTTATTAATGGTGCCAGGCATATGGTCAATATTTGGTAAATCAACAATTAGTTGATTTAAAAAAAAAACTTAACTTTCACTAACAGTTCAAGAACTAAAAACTGTTAATCTGATCATGTGTGCTCTTCCCTGGTTTGGAAAATCCGATCTGAATATAGATATTTGCCCTTGCTGTTGTATCTTAAAATTTCAATGGATATTAGATGTTGTTTTAGATTTAACTTCAATATATAAAAAACCCTTTCTTTCTTACCTTTTTGTTTAGCAATGATTGTATTCATACTACTAGGCTACCAGGTTCCTGTTCCCTTTCTGTTGTTTTATGACTTCTGTTTATTTATTTTTTAGAATTATTTAACTGATGTTATAGAATCATATGTATGTATACTTAATCTAATTAATTATAATTTAGAATTATATAACCCCCATTTTACAATTGTAGAAAGTGAGATGGAAAATAATTTAAGTGACTTGTCAAAAGTCACAAAGATAATAAATGACATTCAAATAATGAATTCAAATTCAGATTCTATGAGGGTAAAACTAAAACTTTTTCAACATGGCACTGGCTGTCTCAAAACTAGTGGACTTCTAAGACTGGCCCAAAAATCTCAGAGTAAAAATAATGACAGCTCTGTAGAGGCAAAAAAAATAAATGCACAGCCTGCAGATCTAAAAATAGACCCTGACAGGTCTACAATGTATCATACTGAAACCTCTCTGCCATGTACTGTAGTCAGGGCTTTTTTTAGTTGAACTTGGAAGGTGAATTATTTCAGCCTTTATCTATACTTCATCTTGGCAACTGAGAAAAAAATGAACAGAAGAGGGCATCAGGGTCCTTACTTGTATGGTTCCATAGTGCAGTCCATTAAAAGACAAATCTGAATTAAAGAGCTTTTCTTATGTGAATCTAGTCTCTAAGATTCCCCCATAGGAACAAGTAAACAGGTGGGTTGGTTTTTCAACTGTGGGGACATTTTAAATAAAATAGTTTGAAGAGGGCAGATTGGCTTACTTCTTTTTATTCCTTCAAATTCATGCTTCACCCTTAATCCGAATAATATTTTTTGAGTCCCAGGTTATGCAGAGACTACATTGTCAATAAATTTTAAAAAGTGTCTCCATGCTTTTGCTCATACTCTTCTCTATGCCTTCTCCATTTCTCTTCATGGACTGTATTTCTACTTATCCTTTAAATCCCAAATCCAATGTCATCCCCTCCATGAAGATTTCCAAAGCACTTTAATAATAACTAGGAAAACAACTAACATTTTATATGCATTTACCATGTGCCAGGCACTTATTATGTTATGTCAGAAGTTTAGCACTCTAGAATCAATTTAGCCTATAGTGGTCTTTTCAGGGGAGACTGGCACCTGGGGTTTCATCCCATTTGGAACTCTCAGTTTAGAAACTCCTTTCACAGATGCAGATCAGCCACTCTTCTATAATGTGTTTCAGGCAGGACTTCACAACTTGAGATTTGGGAACTTGATTTTTTTCTATATAATTGTATTTCAGTATAATAGGTTCCCTTTGAAACCCTCTGTATTTTATTTTATTCATTTAAAAAATTAATCTGAAATTATGTTCATAGACATCACCAGATTGCCATGGGAGGCCATGTTCCAAAAAAAAAATTAATTCCCATCTTAACAGTATTTTCTTGAAACACTGAGAAGCTAAATGAAAGAGTCAGGGCTTGATTCTAAACCTTCCTGATTCTAAAATAATCTGTTTTTCCCCTATGATATATTTCTCATTCATAGTGTGTCATATATCGTATTTATCTGGAAAAATAACTCTTTACTGGACTAAAATATTCATGAGGACAGGTATTTGTCTAAGTTCTGTACATCCATAGTATTCACCCATCCATCACTGTATTTTACACAAATTTGATATTTTTAAAATGATGAATTTTTTAAGGTACAAGGTGTGGATCTGTGATTTTATTGCTAAAGGGAAAATCCTAAATAAGAAAATTCTCCCTACTAAATCAGGTGGATCCTTAAGATCTTTTGGTTTCCTCAGGCATCAGAAAGTTAAATGATTTGCCCAAAATCAGACAGTCAGTACCTGGAAGAGCTAAGATTTGAACCTGGGTCTTTCTGGTTCCAATGCCAACTCTCTATCCATAATGTTCATAAGTTTGTTTTAGTGTTGAAATAAATTTGACTTACACACTAACAAAAACAGCAAAATACATAGTTCTTTCTAAGGACTTAAAATAAAATATTCAGTGAGTCTATATGTGTGTGTGTGCTTGTGTATATTTATATATATATATATATATATACATATTATATATGTCAGTTACTCAAAATATGCATATGCACATAACAAATTTACATATATGCAATGCACATATGAACATATATTCATATCCATACTCACATAAGCCTAGTGATACCTATAAATATACATATATGTGTGTATAGGCATATATACACATGAACACATATATAAAAATACATACATAAAACATTCACATAAATATAAATATATAAGCAGTATCTTCTAATGGTTATGGAGTCATTCTTGATTGAAAAGTCAATATTTTCAGGCAACTTAGAATTTTCAATGGATTATATTGACTATGAAATGGAACATAAAGTGACATAATTGAGATGTGATTTGATAAAATATATGTATATTTCCTAAAATAAAGCATATTTGTCAAAAGAATAATCATCATTCTTCCAATTTCCTCTATTCCCATTACTTCTACTTATTTTTTATGTATTAGAATTTTTGTATATTGACTTGTCACTTATCTTGCACACCAACAGGATCATTAATCACAGAAAACCTCAAGGAGGATCTTCTAAATAGATGAGCTTACATCTGTAATGGTAGAGGAAATATCTACCCTCACATAATCAACAATCTTATAAATAAAGAAGTGAGACAGAACTTTGCACCTTTCCTAAGGACTGGGAGAAGAGGATACAAAGACAGAGGCCAAGATACCCATTAAAATTTCCAGAGAAAAGGATAAGCAGAACAGAGTAGTTTCTTAGCTAGATCTTCATCTACACACACACACACACACACACACACAAACACACAGAGACTTGCACTAAAAGATGCCCTCCCCAGATCTATCATAAGAGATAAATAAGTAAACCCAAAATATAGAAATATATAAATAAAACTATGAGAGTTTATTTGTGGTTCATTAATTTTTTAAGTACTTGGGCAGAGGAAGAGTCATTTTGGGAATAAAAGTGAAAATAATAAAGAAAAGGTGTTGTGATATCTGCTAAATGGACTCTGGCAGTAGAATGTAAACTCTCTGAGGACAAGATTGTGTCTTTTTTTGTCTTTGAATTGATAGCTTAGTATATACCTTGCATATTAATTATTAACTTAGTCAATTGAATTGTTCTAAATCTCCTACCATTAATCCTAGACTTATTGTCAGTCCCATCTTATTACCTGATATAGAGTCAGAACTAGGAATATTTGCATCTGAATTTCTTTTTATATTTTTGTACTGGATTTATGATTTAATCATATAGGGAACCTTTAATGAGAAACTTACTCTACTAAGTGTCTATTTGGCAGCTTATAGACTTAGTGAATTACCTGGGAACATTGAAAAGCTAATGATTTTCCTGGATCATAAAGCAAATGTCAGAAACTGAACTTAAGCACAAGCCAACATGATTCCAAACTACTCTCTATGCACAATTTGTTTCCCCATGTTTAGAAATTGGGCATTCTGTGTGCTGCTGACCAGTGGAGTATTTGAATTCTCATAGTAGTGCATGCAACTTGACTAATTACAAAACTTTTTTTTGTCTTTAATTTAAAAAAAAAGACACATGAGGGAGAAAATATTGTACCAAGTTTCATTTCCAAGAAATATACAAAACCAATTCAAAATTATAAGAGCTATTTTTCAATTGATAAATGGTCAAAAGTTAGCAATAAGAAGTTTTCAAAGAAAGAAATACAAAATATCTGTAGCTACATAAAAATGTTTTAGATATTTACTAGAGAATTGAAAATGAAAAGAACTGAAATTCTACCTCCAACTCATTAAACTGGCAAAAGTGACAGAAAAGGAAATGACTAATGTGGGAAGGATTTGGAGAAAACAAGCATTTTGGTGCAGAAAACAAGTGTACATAATTGGTTCAGTCATTCTGGAAAGCAATTTGGAACTATTTTCAAAGTTTCTGGTACTTGCATACCTTT
Source organism: Macrotis lagotis (assembly GCF_037893015.1). Lineage (NCBI taxonomy): Eukaryota > Metazoa > Chordata > Mammalia > Peramelemorphia > Peramelidae > Macrotis > Macrotis lagotis. The sequence continues at coordinate 715,994,284 of NC_133658.1, forward strand.
TCATCCAGTAGTAACAGTGTACCATTACTAGCCATATATACTCAAAGAGATCAAAGAAAGAAAAAAAAGAACCCACATATACAAAAATATTTCGTAGCTATACTGGACATTAAAAGAGTGTCCATTGTTTGGTTAATGTTTAAAAATAATGATTCATAATGTAATTAAATGCTATTGTAGGGGGAAGCTAGGTGGCACAGTGGATAAAGCACCAGCCTTGGAGTCAGGAGTACCTGGGTTCAAATCTGGTCTCAGACACTTAATAATTACCTAGGTGTGTGGCCTTGGGCAAGCCACTTAACCCCACTTGCCTTGCAAAAACCTAAAAAATAATTAAATGCTTTTGTGCTACAAGAAATTATTAAAGGATCAGTTTCAAAGAACCTGGAAAACTTGCATGAACCAATGTAAAAACAAGAGAACAATTTATAAAGCAACATTTTAAACACAATTTGGAAAACTTAAAAATTTTGATATATGCCAATGACTAACCACAATCCCAGAGGACTGATGATATAGCATGCTTACCCATATCCCAACAGAGAAGCAATAGACTAAAAATACAGGATAAAACTTTTATATACATGATCAATATGGAAACTTATTTGTCACAAGAGTTTTTTGGGTTTTTTTTTCTCAATGGGAACTGGGGGAAGAAAAGAAGATAAATGCTTTTTAATTAAAAAAAGATTTTTAAAATGTGCAATTATATATAGTAATTTATTTTATTTATTATCATATATTATTTATCACATAGCATATAATTACATAGTATATGTATAAAGTAATGAAAAAATTATATTTTGGGGGGTTCCTTGTCTGTTATACTATAGAGAGTTACTTGTCTTTCCTGCCACTCATCTGGGTTTTGACTTGATGCCATGTGATTTAAAAAGAGATAGAGCCAGGAAGAGGAACAGAGACAGAGATAGCAAAAGAGAGACAGAGACAGAGATAGAGACAGATAGATTATGAGGGAGACAATAAGAGAGACAGAGATAGAGATGGGGGAAAAGAGAGAGAAAAAGAAACAAAGGGGGAATCAGAAACAAAGACAGTGACTCAGAGAGAAATTAAAGCATCATCATTTGATTATTTAAGGGGTAAAAGCTATTAGAATGTAAAAAAAATCTGATTTTCGAATGATCTCAAGATAAGTTACTACACAAAATCTAAGACATGCAAATGAATTATAACTTCTGGCTAAATGTTTATTACAAATAACTCAGAAGAACTCTGTGTCTTGTATATAGACAATTTTGCCAAATATAATAATAAAGCAACAAGATGATATATTTTACAAGTACACATGATAAATCTTCATTGCACTGAATTCCTATAAATCACCTCATTTTCTCAGCATAGTGAATACTTGAAATCAGAAAACCTTGGTTCAAATCTCATCTTAATTATTAACTATGTGACCCTGAGAAAAATCACTTAATCTATCAGACTCAGTTCCTTCACATATAAAAGAATTCAACTTGATGACCTCTAAGATCCTATCCAGGTCTAAATCTATGATTCTATGATATTCAAGAGATGTATTTATCCTTAAGCTTCCTTCTAGGTACAAAATGGCATAATTTAGAAAGCCCTAAACAGGTAGAAAGTGACTATGCATATATTAAGCAAGTCCTATGGACTAAGGCAGTATGCTAAACACTGTGGATACAAAATGAGGTCAATAATACAGTTCCTGCTCTTAAGGAGTTCCTAGTCTAATGGAAGAGACAATAGGCCAGCAACTGTGTATAAACAAGATAAAGGTAAGATGATTTGGAAATAATCTTACAAGAACTATATTAGCATTAACAGGAATCAAGAAAGGCTTCTTTTAGGAGGTAGAAAATATTTGGAACCTGAAATCCCACCTTTGACAGTCATGTGCATATTTTGCATGCTCTCTAGCATCACAATTTTGCTATACACTACTTCCCAAACTCTTTCATATATGTAATGTTTCATTAAGTTCAATTTGATATATATCAGCTCATCCAAGGACAGAGGTCATACAGAAGAAAGCAAAGCTTTTGCCCTGACAGACATTACAGAGTAATTTACATAGATAGATAGATAGATAAATATAGATATATGTGTGTGTTAGTAATTTATATATATATGTATAAATATATGTTACTGAATAAAATATTTTTCTTTTGAGCACATGGAGAAGCTATTATGTTTCCTCCACTCTGCCATAACCAAATCATACCAATCTTTCAAAGGCTACAAAAGTTTCACTTCTTTCTTGATATGTGGTCTACTTAGAGCCTCAACTATTATTTCCCTTCTCTGAATGCTTTTAAAACATGAAATTTACTATGAAATTTGATATCTCATTTTACACTTCCTTCATTAATCATTTTCTTCTCTAGTGTCATTTATGTCACTTTCAGTTCTCCAACCTGATTGGCTAGTTTCTGAGGCAATGGCTAATGCTTGTCCTCTTATTTCCCACCCCAGCAAAATCCCTCATCTAACTAATAACAAACAATAACAACAAAATTGAACAACTCCCCCAAATCTATCTAGACATGCTCCTATATCCTTTGTAAAATGCAAACTCAGGTTTTGTTACATTCACCCCTGCTCAATTAAAATTATTTTTTGGTCCCTAGCAAAATTGTGCTGGGTTAGAAGGAAGCATCCATCAGATAGATCTCAGTAGAAACAGGGATTAGTCCAACTTTTTGGTGAAAGAGTTTTGGAGAAGACATTTCCAAAGTCTCATCCATACAGAGTCTGGATTTGAATAATATATAGGCTAGGGATTCAACCTATATGCTTGTGTCCTCTAAAAAACATCATAGTAGAAGATAGTCATTTTTTGCAAGGCAATAGGGTTAAGTGACTTGCCTGAAGTCACACAGCTAGGAAGGTATTATTTTTCTGAGGTTGGATTTGAACTCAGGTCACCCTGACTCCAGGGTCAGTGCTCTAGCCACTGTACCATCTAGTTGCCCCTAGAAGCTGTAGTCAAATCAATCTGGAAACACCTGCCTTTCAAGAAGATTGTCTATAATCAGTGCCTCAACTTTGCAGTCTGGTTCCATACCTCATCATTCAACTGAGAAGCCTCTCTCCAAGATTATCAAAGTTTGCTGTTTCTTTAAAATGCAATTTATACATTATTTATTATTTATTTTGAATTCCCAGTTCTCTCCTGCTACTCCCCCCCACACACACAAGAAGGCAAGAAATATGACATCAGTTATACATTGCGAAATCATACAAAACATAGTCATATTAATCATGTTGGAGGAAAAAAGTAGGAAAAATCAAGAAAAAAATATTATTTCAAGCTCCACTCAGAGTTCCTCAGTTCTCTCTCTGGAGGTGGATGGTCATTTTCATCAAGAATCCTTCAGAATTGTCAGATCATTGTCTGGATGATAGTAGCAAAGTCTTTCACCTTGATCAGTTTTTTTGTACAGTGTTCTGATTCTGCTTACTTAAGTTTAAATCAAATCATATAAGTTTTCTCAGGTTTTTTTCTGAAACCACCCTGCTTATAATTTTTATAGAACAATAGTATTCCATCCATTTCAATCATATACTACAATTTGTTTGGCTATTATACAATTGACAGGCATCTCCTCAATTTCTCAGTGGTCTCTTAATCACCATCTCAGAGGTAGATAGAAATCTTCTTCATACATAATTGTTTTCACATGTCTCACTAACTAGAAGGAGAGCTCCTTGAGAACAGGGATTATCTGTTGCCTTTCTTCATATTTCCAGTGCTGCAAGATAACAGGTTATTAATAAATGATAGGCTAGTAGTAAGCTATTGGATTCACCGATTTACTCGGCTCCCCAGCAAAATCCTTCAAATTGAAAACTCCCCCAAACCTATCTCAACATACTCCTATACCCTTTGTAAAATGCAAACAAAGGTTTTGTTGCTTTAGGACCTCTGCTTCACCCTGCTCAATTAAAATTATTTTTTGGTCCCTGGAGAAGTTGCTTTGGCTGAGAAGGAAGCATCCATCAGACAGATCTCCGTAGAAAACCATATGGCACCTGCATTATATTTCCACCTTTATTTCCCACAAGGGGTTAGAGGGATGGAGAGACAAAGGATAGACACAAAGAGTGCACACCCAGTTTACCTGGAAGTTTTAGCTGGTTGTAGCTCTCACTCAAATAAATTCATCTTTGAAAAAAAAATCTCCCTATCCTCCATCGAACAAAAAAGTGACTCTGGCCAATGGAGTTGGAAAGTAGTTTTAAGAGAGACAAGGCGCTCTCCCTTTAGTTCTTCCATAAAAATTCAACCCAAAGTGGTGTAGAGACCGATCTAGAACAGGAGGGGTCGCTCTTCCCTCGGAACAGCCATCCCTTGGCTGCCAACACCTCCCACGGTCAGTGCTATCCCAGCCCAGCCAACTTATAACAGCCCCCGGGCGAGCAGGAAGGGGAGAGAGCAGAGCCTTGGCAGAAGCTGCTGGTGGAAGGAAGCTGCCGCCCTTGGCAGCGCCGTAGAGGCTCCTGGAAACTCCCAGAAGCCGGAGACCGTCGCGGTTTGCAAAAGGGAAGGAGGAGAGTGGGGCGCCCCGGAGCGTCCGAGTCCGTCGGAGCATCCTCCCCCACCCCGGGACACCTGTTCCTCTCCAGCCACCCCGCTCGCCACCCACTCCGACCCGGCGCCACTCGGCGCGCCCCGGCGCGCCATGAATCCAGCGCTGGGCAACCAGACGGAGGCGGCCGGGCTCTTCTTGAGCAACACCAGCGACTCTCTGGAGCGGGTCCTGCGCTGCTGCACCCAGGCGTCCGTGGTGACGGATGATGGCTTCGGGGAGAGCGGGCAGGACGAACGGAGTCTCTACATCATGCGAGTGGTCCAGATAGCGGTCATGTGCGTTCTCTCACTCACCGTGGTCTTTGGCATCTTCTTCCTCGGCTGCAACCTGCTCATCAAGTCCGAGGGGATGATCAACTTCCTGGTGAAGGACAGGCGACCGTCCAAGGAGGTGGAGGCGGTGGTGGTGGGACCCTACTGACCTTCCCCTCCTTTGCCATAGCTTGCCCCACCCCCCACCCCCTCGCCCACCCACCTTGCCAAACCCAGCTGCGCCTCTCAACCATCCGAGACCCGGCGAAAGAAACTTATCGGAGTCGCAGCCTCCTAACGGTTCTTCGGCGTCTGCTTCGGTCGCTGTCTTCTTCTACCTAAGGGATGAAGCGACCTCTTCTTAGTCTCGCTCTGTTCTTTGAAAGCCTCCCGCCCTAAGAAGAAACCTCTCCAGCTCTGCGCACTTCTGGGACAGTTCAGCAAAAAGTCATGAAAGGGGTGGGGAGGATGGTGGAGAGCAAAGGGGCAATAACTTTCTTGTTGCTTTGGAGATGTCCGGTCGCCTGAGGTGCGGGGATGCCTCCGCGAAGGGAGAGATACGCACCTCAGCTTTCCGGTGGGGTCGGGATCTCCGGGAAAGTGAAGAAGGTGGAGAGGGATGGCGGAATCCCTGGGGCAAAGATCCGACTGGTCGCCTGGCCTGGAGGCGCGCACCCGGAATGTGACCTCGCCGCAGACAACGCCACAGACTTCACCACAAAGAAATGCAAACTAAGCAAAACAAACAAACAAAATACATTCCCAGATTCAGTCCCCTCTCCACCGGAGGGGACAATCGGTAACTACATTTTGATTGTAGCGCACTGTTTTAAGGGATATTTTGCTTAAGAATTATTATATAAATTTGATAAGTCGTATTCCGACCTTTTATGTTTGGATGTGAGTCTGCAATTTTCTCGTTTTGAGAGAGAGGGGATTAATGGGGAGATGGGGTTCACTAGAGAAGAGAAGGGAGAAGACGAGAATGGAGGGGAGGGGAGACAAACACCCGCGAATGTGAATGTTGTGAATTGTCTTTAACTGTCGCTTTTCCTATATCCATTGTAGTGTGCAGGGCTGGCCTGGAACTGGCCCGTGGCATCCGGGGAGCAGAAAGGATAGCATGTGAAAGAATATTGCACGGGTTTACTCAGCTAAAGTGCTTTCATTTGTGGCACAATTTTTATTTTTTTTCTTTATTTAAAATTTCTGTAATAAATGCATATTCAAAAAAACGTTCCTTTTGCTGACCTTCTGGTGGTCTTTCTTCGATGGAAGAAAAGGAGGGAGAGGGAGAGGTGTGCATTGGTCAAAGGGAGTCGGGGAAAATGGTGTGGGCTTGGAGAACTCAGGCTAAAGGGATAACAGAGGAACTGGGCAGATGGATGAGGGAAAGGACAGACAGTGAATCAATCTGACATTTTTAAGAATGTCAAGAATCCTTAAACACGCTATTGAATTCATCCGAAGGCAGTATTTTTTTTTGTTTTTTATTAAATCATCATCATCGGTTTTTGTTGTTAGCTAATATTTCATTTAGGCTCTGTGGGCTGAGTCAGGCAGGACTTCGAGAAAACTGTTTTGGGAGGGTCAGACTTCCTTATATTGCTCCGGGGGGGGGGGGGGGCGGGGGGAACAGGGCTAAAAAGCTAATGAAAGGAAGAGAGCACTTAACTTGTCTTTTGGGAAAGTGACTTTACCTAACTAACGTCACTAAAATGTCACAGTAATTGCGGGGAATTTTTTTGTTTGCTAGTTGACTTTTAAAAAGAAAAAAAGAACTGAAGCATGTTTTTTTCGGTGGCAAACTATTAATATCAATTCTTATGCTGTCTCTTGATTTACTATTCAGCATTTTTTTCTTCTATATAAAGAAAGTCAATGTGAGTTTTAGAAAAGGAGTTAGAGAGAGATAGAGACAGAGAGAGACAGAGAGGATTGAAGAGAAACAAAGACACACAAAGACAAAAATCAAGTACACAAACACAAACATCCACAAATACACAAGCACATAGTCACCCAGAGATATAGAGACACACATATGGATTTAAATTATATGCATATAATTTGACCTGTTGCTTTCCAGAAACAGAAGATAAAGGCATTAACCAAGGTCCTGAATAGCTGAATAGAGATTCAGCTTAATCATCAAAAAAAAAAAGTTAGGAAGAACAGAGAAGAAATGGAGCTACAGGTGGTCATTGCCATGTACAGGCCTTACTTGGGTCTGGGCATCTGGCCCAGTTTTGATGACTAGCAACAGGTATCAGAGATTTTTGAAAGGACAATACAAACAGGAAGCTTAAGCTTTAAAATTTGTGCTATTAATGCTTAAAAAAATGGGGCAGGGTCCTGGAATATAAGAAGTTAGAGGATATATTATTAACTCCATAGGATTAAGGAATAGTATAAATGATTTCACTGAAGAGATTTTAGGAGTAACACATTTCTGGAAATGGTTTTCACTTATTTTAGAAGAGCACCTGGTATAAACGAAGTTATTGACCCAATGACACTGGCTATCAAGTGCTAGTCAATGAACTCTCTGCCAAATGTCCCTGTTTTCCTTTTAACCAATCTTGGCATAAAACCCAAGGTAGCTACTCTTAATGCTAATAGAAAATCTGTCTAGTAAAAAGGTAAGTGTTTATTGGCTTCCCTGGGATTCTAGATATTTAAATGCAAACAGCACATTTTTTGAAATCTATTTTTTCACATTTTACCAATGGTGGGGAAGGGGAAAGTATGACATTCTTGTTAGGGAAATAGCACTTAATTAGCAAAGGAAAATTGCTATGGGATGGCAAGAACATTGATCTTATAACCAAGATATATTGCTTCAATTTTGGCTGTCACCTTGAGCAAATCATTTTGGTTTTTTGACCTCAAGTTTCCTATGTTTAAAAGATGATTCAAGGATGATGATTCAAGTATTCAAAAATTAAAGTGTTACTTGCTCAACATGTTATTGAGGAAGATTGTGTCTATTGCTCCATTGATTCCAAGGGAACATAAGATATAGTTTACCATATCCTTTGGTAAAGGATCGATAGGATAAAGGACAAAGATAGAATCATAGTTTGAAGATTAGAATGATTAAGATACTTCCCCAGGATGACAAAGATGTTCAGTTTCTGACGAAGGATTTGGACCCCAGTCTTCCTGATTCCAAGTCCAGGACCTATCCACTATATCATGTAGTTTGTGTTTCACTGTCAGCTTCCCAAGGTGTGTTTCCATGTACTTATTTTCCACTGTTTTCTGATTCAGTCAAAAGACAAGTCGTTTAGAAATAAGCTTGATATGTCTAGTTGAACTCTTTTGTGTCCTGCTTTATATAAATAGTTTGGGCTACTTTGAGAATTCAGCCTAACCTAAAAATTTGAAATTCATTTATTTGCATATGACATACATCCCCTTTAAAACACAGGACCAGGTCTAGAATGGGAAGATTATGAAATGCCTAAAACTTGGACTCTTTTCCAAAACAAGAGACCTTTTTCCTCTTCCTTTCTTGTTTCCCTTATTTTTTCTCCTTGTCTATTACATCCTCTGTTTCCTCCAGACAGTTTCATAGGTTTCCTACCTTTAATATTCAGTCTAAATTTTCTCCCTAGTCTTTTGAGGTTCTGAACCAGACCCAAGAAACTTACACTTTACATAGACTAAGTCTTTATGTGAATGGGGATTTGTGAACTTTGTGATCTATGATATATGCTGCATAACAAAATTCAGAGGACACAAAAAATTTTCAGCCTTGGGTATTACTTGCTTCTAGCAATCAGTTTCTGTCTTATCTGTAGTGGGAGAAAATGGACACTATATCCATTTGTTACTTAGAGAGATGCCAAGTGGTTCTGGTTTTTATAGATGTGCTGATGGGAGCTTTTTACACCCATTATGTCCTGATGGCCACACAGCAGTAGTTTCCCCAGGCTCCCAACCTTCTTCATGTCTGTCTGCCTTTGCCACTATTTTCCTTCATCCAATTCTAACAGCTGCATGAAAATGGCATTTTATCCATCCCTGAGCCGAGGGATGATAATCCTTTATCACTGACACACTACAAGGTACAGGAGGATTATTCCACAGTACAAATGATGCTCTTTCTAATTCTGCTAAGTGAACTAGTCCCCACTAACTGGGGGTCATGATAGACAGATGGAAGAGGCCACACGATTTTGTTACCCTGCTCTCATTACCAGGACCCTAGGCTATAGGGGAGAAGTCCAAGGAGATACATTACTTCAGATGCTTGGTTAATCTGATATGTGCCCTGGGAAAACAGTATATCTAAGCAGTTCAACTTGTAAATCAACACTGTCATGCCCCTGGTTGCTTCTTTTCCTTCCTTATTGAAGAAGACCAAATTGACATCATTATGTTAGAGACAAATTAGTGACTGCGACTGATCAGACTGAAATGAACTCAGATTGCTCTACCACAGAGTGGGCACAAATGTGAACATATGGGTCCATGTGAACACCTGAGGTGGTTACTCTAAACTTACATATATATTTCTTTTGAGCTTCTTCAATTCTGCCTTTCTCATAGAGCACATCACCCTCAATGACAAGGGCACACCATGCTGGGTGATTCTGTGACCTACCTTCCTTCTGGTGACACTCCCTCAGTTTTACTGAAATTATCTCCTGCTTTATCCTGCCAGTTTTATCCTTTAACTTGATTGTTATTCATGTATTATTTTTATATTACATACAGAGCTATTTTGTCTCTCTGTTTTTCAGTGCTAATGTATGAATGAATCAATGAACAAATTTAATAAGTGCTTATTATGTGCCTAGCATTTTGCTAAGTGTTAATGATAAATAGAAAATTGGAGATAGCACCTGCTCTCAGGGAGCTTTCATTCTAGGAGGGAGAGAATACATACAAAGAAGGAAGTAGACCAGGTTGGAGAATGTGGTTTGATAAGCTACATTGGAGAGAAAATTGACACACCTTCCCCCACTTCCCCCAGTAAAAGTGGTATTGATATAGTTCTAGTTCTAGAAGTGGACTAATTGAGGGTGTGGGGGGGTTCTGAGTAGATGACCTGGGAGTAAGAGTCATGTTTAGTATTAGCCTGGCTTGATATAATGGATTACATGAAATGTTCACCTATCAGGAGGGTGGTGAGAAGGTCCCGTGAAAGTTTTGGGAATAAAAGGGTTAAAGCCTCCAAAAATATGCCTGGAGAGAAAAGAAAGAAAAGAAAAGAAACTGAATGTATTCTCTTTGGGACAGTCTAAGAGAAAGAAAAGCAATCATTTCTTTTGCCAAGCCAAAGGTCAGTTCTGCTCCCAGGGGAGTCCTCTGGTTACTGATCTCCTCAGGCCTCAGAGCCCTCTGTTTTCCCTATGGAGCTCTTCTCTGCAGCTTCCTCCTGTGATGGGACACTGTAGCAAGTAGATAGTCTCCACTTATTTTGTGGAAAGGACAGGAGCTAAGTTCAAAGATCTAGACTCTAAGGTCAATGCTGACATTGATCTACTATGGGAATTTGAACAAAATTTTCACCTCTTTGGGAAGTTTCAATTGCAGTATGAATTATTTTATCAATAGGGTCTCATAGTTGATTTCACTGTCAATCTGGAACATGCCCTAACTCTCATTCTTCGAATACCATCAGGAATAGGAGGTGTTATTTACCAAAGAAATGACTCTTCAGAACTTCCCTGGGCCTGTGGAAATGCCTTCTTTAGTGGCAATTGACAAGTCTCTAAATATTACCAAATCTTTCTTTTCTCACTAGGTGAAGTTTTAAGAAGCCAACGTGAAAAAGAAGTAAATTATCTATTTATATGTAATTCTTCTTAAGCTATAGCAAAGTTAATGTACATTTTTGTTGAATAGGACTATGTGGATATTTTGGAAGTCAACTACAAGGCTATTTTTACCCCCAAGAGAACAGTTCCTTTTGGGACTAGTGTTTCTGCACAACAGGTACTTCATTTGCAGTTTAATGCTTGGCCCCCAGTTGACTAGATGGGTCACTCTAGGGGCTCCAGGGCCAGGAACAGATTGGAGTGTTTGGTCTGTTCTAAAAGATACAAGCCTGCTTTGAAAGTCTGTTAAAGCAAATGAGCCTGCTGCAATCCCCCATATGGGAATTCATAAGTCTTTTATCTACCTGCCAAATCTCATTCAGACAATTTGCAAAACAGTTTAAAACTGATCTGTTCTAAAGTCTGCTTCTATAGCTGCAAGTGTTTTCCAATGCTCATATTTAAATGTTTGAGGCTAACTCCATCTAGATGGTCAAAGGCTTTTAAACTTTTCCCCAAAATTTTTCTTGTAATAGTTTAACTAATAAATTAATTTTGGGAGGCTAGGTGGTGTAGTGGATAAAGCACCGGCCTTGGAGTCAGGAGTACCTGGGTTCAAATCCGGTCTCAGACACTTAATAATTACCTAGCTGTGTGGCCTTGGGCAAACCACTTAACCCCATTTGCCTTGCAAAAACCTAAAAAAAAAACTAATAAATTAATTTTAAAGAATCCAAGAATATTTTCTTAGCATCTTTCATTTATGTATGAAAATTTTAGGAAATCTAGGGTTAAGAAGTGACTGCATAATTTATAACACAAAATTATCCACATAATTTATGGTGGCATCAGTAATAACAATAATATTCTGAATTTATTTTGCTTTTACCTACTGAAAACTATTTAAAGATTACAATTAGGATAACAAAGATGAGAATAAAACTTGGTTGCTCTCTAAAATGTATTGAAATGATTTAATCATGCTATCGATGTATAAACAAATTCTTATACATGAAAGTAGCTTTATAGTTTTTTATATTGTGGTGTCATATTCAGTTCTTATTAAAATATGATTTGCTTCATTTATTGGAAATGATTTATTATATTGAATTTCCAAAAATTAAATTTGGAGTCTAGAAATTCAACTCATTGCTTATGGATAATGGTGAAGCCTGACTCTAGAAAAGAGATGAGAAAATAAATCTCTTCTTCTTTGCAGAGGTGGGGGATTAAAGGTTTGGAACATTATATCAACTGTTAGATTCCTGTCAATATTTTAGTTAAATTTGCTAAACTTTCTTTTTTAAGTACTATATTAAAAGGGATGGGTTACTGTGAGGGAATAGAAAGGGATATGAGTGATATAAAAATAAGGATATGAGTAAATTTTTTTAAAGAAAATCAAATTCCAAGGGAAGATTGGAGGTATGTTGGGACAAACAAAAGAAGATAGCTGAAACTGCATAACTACATCAAGAGTTATGTCTGGAAAAGATAGCTATTGGCCATTGGCCCCAGGGTATATCTATTAACACTGGTAAGTTTAAAAAGCATGCATTTAAACATATATAACACAATTCAATAGGGATTCCCTATACAAAATCCCAGAAAAGTGGTGGTCCATATTTCATTTTCCCCACAGATAACCATGGAGTCTAAGAAATTCTAATTTAGAGGAACAGCCACTAAGGACTGCAGGTTTAAGTGGGTAAGAGTTAGGTACCCTGGAGGAAAGGACATCCTGGGAGGCAACATGAATTCTTAAAACTCAAAGAAGCCTTAACCAAGTCACAAAATCTCTAAATAGGAGGGAGCCAAAATAATCTTACTTTTATTTTGTCATGGATTCCTTTGGCAGTCTGGTGAAAACTTTGGACTTCTTGTCAGAATAATGTTTTTAAATACATTAAGTAAAATATATAGGGCCTTGGGGTGGCTAGGTGGCACAGTGGATAGAGCATGGACCCTGGAGTCAGGAGTACTCGAGTTCAAATCTGACCTCAGACATTTAATAATTACCTAGTTGTGTGGCCTTGGGCAAGCCACTTAACCCCACTGCCTTGCAAATATATATATATATATATATATATATATATATATATATATATAGCCTTAAATGAAAGAAACTATATTAAAATACCAGTATTAAAATATTTTTGGAACAAGTTTAAGAATCCCAGGTCTAGAATAAATAGTACAACTGAAATTTGAAAATAGGTATATATTACCTATAATTATATATTAGATGACTAATAGAGATCAGTGTAGGAAGACAAGGGCTTAGGGAAGAAAATGTTTAATATTTCTTCTTTTTATATTGCATTTGATTTAGAGTGCCCAGTATAACTGGATTCAATAATCAAAGGTTTGAAGAATATCAATATTTTTGAAATTAAAAGTGATCTCAGGCAAAAGATAGTCCAATCCAAAGAGGAGGAAGATTTCCCTTTATAAAATGTAGTTCATTCCACTTTTAGATAGTTCCCATTGTGAGGATGCAGTAGCCTCTCTGCAAATACTCAAAACGAGCATCATACATAGCCAAGTCTTACCTTTAGTTTTGTACTTTGATTATATACTCACTGACCTATTACTTTGTCCTTGGATTCAGATTTGCCACAAGATTTGGGGAAAATGTTTATTATCTCTGTTTTGATTGAACCAAGAGCCTTTCTTTCCATCTCAGAACATAAGTTAAATAGCTTCAAGTACTGAAAAATCCTGTATTTGTGTCCTTTTGGTAAGCTTAAAAAGTATGCATTTAAACATATATAACACAGTAATCCCTAACCTGAAGACAGGAATCTTGCTTATTAGACCTTGAACTTGACCCCACCTGAAATCAGAAAGGCAAACTATATCTCATTATGGGATCCATAAGTCTTTAAAGTTTAAGGTTTGCAAAATGGTTTCTCAAGTGTAAATGCTATTATCACCACAAAGGCTTAAGGAAGACTTACTCAGGATCACACAACTAACCAGTAAGGCCTGAAGACAAGATTTGCCTTTAGGTCTTCTGGATTGCTAAACCAAGTGGGATATTTTATACTTTAGTGAGTATTTGCTGAGGTATGCTGAGTTCAATTGAAATGACTCTGAATCCAGTGTGTTGTCCATTCTGCAGTTCTTATCTAACTGCTGGACTCCAGGCATAGAGGAAAACAGGGAGTGTAGAAAGTGGCATAGAGGGAGGGAGTAGAAAACAGCGAGTATAGAAAGAGGATTCTTCCCTAAACCTGGGGATCTTACAGTCAAAGTTGTGGTTGGCAAAGGACATTGATAACAAACAGAAGATAAGTTAACACTACCAAGTAGACCTGAACCAAATTAACATGGAATTTGTAAATAATTAACAAATTAAATAAAAATGCAATAAACCATAGATAACAATATATTTTGAAATTAAGGTAATATGTGGCCATCAGAGATCCTTATGAAAAATTTAGTGATTCCCAGTACTATTTGAATTTGACACTACTGGTGAAACATTGTAGAAAGATGAGACACCTAACAGCTTTGCCAAACAGAATCTACATCTAAACTTATACCTTGACTTTATTTTATATAGCTTCTACAATATTGCATGGTTCTATACATTTAATATGTATGTTTGGATAAAGAACCAAATGGGTGTAGCTATCAGTTATGAAATTTTGACTGAATGTTGCCAAGTAAACCCCGCTAAGCCTGACAATACTGAAGCATCAAGATATCTTGGTGACATGGAAAAGACCCACATCTAAAAGTGCAAGGTCTCCCATTATATCCAGACCAACACCAGATGTCCTATTCCTACTGCATCAGGCCACTGGGTTCAGATGATTTTGGAAGAGTAGTACCAATACTCGTTCACTTGAATCTAAATCATGTGCATGCCATGACATCATTTACTTAATGTCATGGTGGATAAAAGTGGAAAGAAGGGTGGTTAGCCAGACAATAAAGGAAAATGAGAAAAAAATGAGAACAGGCTACCTGTAAAATATATAGAAAAAACTTGTATTAACTGTTAAAATCTGTCTGTGAATTGTTTGGCCATTCTGGAAAGCAATTTAGACCATGTTATGGTTGGGGGAGTGATTAAAATGTTCATAACCTTTGACTCAAAGGCCTCACTTCAAAAAATCTATCCTTAGATAGAAAGCAAAAAAGTCTCATCTATATCATATTACCAATAACAAGACTTTTGTGGTAGCAAAGAACTGGAAAATAATAGTAGTTACCCATTTATTAGGAGTGGTTAAACATATCATGGTACTTCAATGTAGTGAAATCCTACTCAACAATAAGAAACAAAGATGATTTTGAACAAGCAAAGCAAAATAAGAAGAGTTAGAAAAAATCCAATGAATACAATAACATAAATGAGAAATAACAACAAAAAAGTCAAACATCCTGTAATTAAAAGACAAGATATAGATAAGAAAACACATCTTCCATTTCTTGTGGAAGTGGAGGACTATAGGTATGAAACAATATGCATGCTATACTGAATTTCTTTCCCTATTTCTTTTTTATTCTTTATACCAATCCACCTTTCCCTGGAAGGTGGTGGAATAAACTAGGAAATGGACAATATAGAAACAAAATAAATGAATAATCAAAAAATATTCAAAGTTTCCTTAACTTCCTAACTTCCTCCCTTTTATTATCCTAAGCCAGGGCTGTCCAAAATGTGACCACAGGGCAATTTTATGCAGCCCCCTGTGGGTTTTACTAAATCCTTTAGTAAATAAAGCCTAGCTTCCACAGAGCTCTCACTAAAATGAATCAAAATATATTGTCTATTGTTTTAATAAAAAAAACTTTTAAAAGTAAAGTTGGAAAGCCCTGTGACCTAAGCAACCATATATTCACTGTTAAAACATTAAAATTCTTAAAAGAATTATTGAAACCTATTTGGGGGGAGTAGGGCAAGGAAAAAACAACTTTTGCACATTTACTCTCACTTAAACTAGGTGGTAGGGAAACCTAAATGCAAAGAATACAAGATTGTAGTCAGAAGACCTAGGTTTGAATCTTAGTTCTGCCATGCACTGTGTATGTGACTATGGCCTCTCCAAGTCTCCAATTCCCCTTGTATAAAATTGGGGGGTTGATTTGTATTTTTCTGAAGTCCGTTCCCCCTCCAAAAGAGGTTTTGGCTCAGAACAACTACTTGAGAATGGGTAAATTAGAATCTAGGAATTCATTGTTCAGGTAAAAGGTCAAGTATGGGTACAAGGGTGACAAGCTAGGCAATAGGTGCACAGTCCCACTCTCATTAAATCATTTTTTCTTTCCATTGTTTATTTTTTTTCCATCAATAGTAGCATTACTTGTTTGTAAAGCTGAATTCCTTTTCTTCTTCTTGAACAGGACAAACTACTCTGAAAGAAACATTGATTCTTTTAAAACACCAAAACTCCAAATATCTGATTGGTTTGATAAAAAGAGCTCTCTGGGATCTTAAGTGTCTCTTTTACTTTATTTATTTTCCTATAAATTGAACAGTACTATACAGCTTTTATCCTAAAGTAATGATCAAAAGCCCCACCCTTTCCTTTCTCCTGTTCATCTCCCCCCCACCCCCCCCCCCCCCCCGCCATTTCTCCATTATTGGTGTACTCAATATTTTGTAAGCATTTTAATCACTTGGATATCTATTGACCAAGTTTAAAAACTATGTATTTTCAAATTATCTGGCTTTAGTCATTTGTTACAACAATAGAACACAATAGAAGACACACACACACACACACACACACACACACACATATATATACCCATCAAGTAAGGTGCTTTTATTTGTTTGTTTATTTATTTATTTAATCTCACTTCTGAAGTTTCTATTGCTCTTGCTATCATTTTGAGCTGTGACTAATAAGTCCTCAGTGTCGACCTAATACATCTTGTCTACCCCAAAGGACTGAAACATCAATGATTATTAAAAGAGACACAGACAGCTTTGGGAACTGAGATAAATAGAATGAGGAAGGAACCTCAATTTGAACATCAATAAAAATGAAGGAAAATGTTAAGTCATTAGAAAATTAAAGTAAATTACCCAATTTGTTTTCTCTTACTAATTAAATAAGAGGAATATTTTCTGTTATTGATGATTCATTGACAGGGAAATATTTGAAGAACAAAGGAACACATGTCATACATTAAGAGTCCTCTTCCTCTAGTGCTTTGCTTTCAAAGTTTAGAGACAGAGAACTGGGCAGGACCTTATACAGATAAAGTCTACTCATTCATTTTATATATGAGGGAAATAAAGTTGAAAGTGATTTGCCCAGGGTCACATAGCTAACAGTGTCTGAGGCAGGATTTGAACTCAGATCTTCCTAACTCCCTAGTCTGGCACTCTACCCACTGAATCTAGTAGATACTCTCTTAAGAATCAAAATCACTAGGGGTAGTTAGGTGGCGCAGTGGATACAGCACTGGCCCTGGAGTCAGGAGGACCTGAGTTCAAATGTGACCTCAGATGCTTAATAGCTACCTAACTGCGTGACTTTGGACAAGTCACTTAACCCCAATGTCATGCAAAAAAAAAGAATGATAATAACTGGTATTTATATAACATCTGACATCTGAGCATGTTAAGCTCTTACATACATCATGCCATTTAAGTCTCAAAACAACCTGTGAAATAGGTAATATTGGTCCTATTATCCATATATTTTACATATGGAAAAAAAGTTGAAACAGATTCATTGGCTTACTCAGGGCTAAACTCCTAATATATTTTTGTGTGTGTGTGTGTGTGTGTGTGTGTGTGTGAGAGAGAGAGAGAGAGAGAGAGAGAGAGAGAGAGAGAGAAAAGCCGAAGTTAAATTTATAGGTCAAATCAAGCTGTATCTTTCGTGAAGACAGGCAAATCAATACAACATAACCTTGAACCTATGCCCCACCTCCTTTAGAATCTACTCTGTTTCTCTGAGTACTAGTCTTATGATCTTGTATACTGGAGTTCTCCTTCTTCACCCACAACAATGCAAATAGAGTAGAGTACATATAATTCAGTGTCCCAAAAGTCTTAAGGCAGTTATAAGCTTTTAAGGTTATTAAATTAAGACACAAAACTATGCTAAATACTATTGGGATACCATAGCAGCTCTTTTTTGTTATAGCAAAAAATGAGAAGTTAACTCATCAATTGAGGAATGACTGAAGAAATTATAGTATGAACATAATAAATATAATATGAATATAATAAAATATTAAAGTAATATAAGAAGAAAGGGATGGTCTTAGAATACCATGGGAACACATTTTGAACTGATAAACACATAGAACACAAAACCCAGAGGAAAATATATATAATAATGACAATAAACAACCACTATTCCAGATGAATAGATATGAAGCATGCTTCACAATCCATGGCAGGTGACAGGCTCAAGGTACAGAAGGAGACATGAATTTTGGACATGGCCAAGGTGGGGAGTTGTTTGCTTGACTATTCATATTTTGAGGACTTTTTTTCTTTTTCATTGAGGGGGAAGTTTGAAGTGAAAAGCAAATAGTAAAAAAGGTTAACCTTCAAAAAAGAAAGAAAAAGAAAAAAAGGTCAGTGAATTGAAATTTTTTTCAAATACACAGAAAAGCATAGAAGGAAACACAAAAATGGTAGCTATTAAAGGGGGGGAAAGGGAGAGTTCCATAGTGCATAGAATTATGTATTTGAAGTCTACAAGATCTGCCTAGCTCAGGTACTTTAGTATCATATGAGGCTGATTTTCCAGTTTCAGTTTCCTCATCTGTAGAAGTGGGGATAAGAATTCAACTACCTTACAGGATGGTTCTAAGGATCAATTGAGAGAATAACTTTAAAATGTTTTGGCAACCTTAAAATGCTATGCAAATGAAACATTATATATTATGTATTATTATTTTTTATTGTGATGTATTTCAATGTAAAAGCAAGTTGTATGTGATATTTACCATCATTTTCTCTTTTTCTGTTCTATTTTATATGAGGAAATGCTCATTTTACTTGGTGTTGACTAAGTTCTTCATAAATATAACAAATACTGTATATGGTACTTTTTATTTTTCACATAAATTATTTTTTTGCAAAGGAAAATGACTTACTGAAACATAGTTTTCAAATAATTTTTTTAAATATTCATAAATTCCAGATTAAGAACCTCTTTCAAACCAAGTTATAGAAAACATTTGTAAAGAATCTTTAAAAGTAAGTAGTTTGGAATGGGAAATCTACCCTATGACTATGTGCTCACAACTTCTCATAGATATCATCCACCTCCAAATAAAATATGGTAATATTCTAAAGGCAAGAGTTCTGAGAAAGGCACAACTTACATCTTTTGACCAGTCAAAGGATGTAGTAAATACAAGAAAACTCCAATACATGTCTGGCATATGGAATTTAAATTATAAGTCATTGACTACTGAACCACGGTAATTCTGGTGTTGGATTTTGGCTTCTATTAGATTACAGGATCTGGGAATTTGGGAGAGTGTTAGTTTACTCCAAAACTTAAAATTTAGCTCTTTTCCATTTGGTGTTCTGTCACAATCAGGAACTTCTGATTAGTCCTTGCTATTTCTACTTTATCATTGCAAGAATAGATGAAGTAGACAGAAGCAGGCCCCAGTGAGGAGCTGGCTGCCATTCTGTTCTATCCTCTCTCTGACCTTGAGTCTTGACTTTCTGTATCCAGTAGCCTAAGAATATGTCTAAATAGAATATATCATACCTCAGGTACTCCCCCCCATTCCTTCAGGTCTCATCATTTTGGTCATATAGCCCTTACAGTCATTGCATTAGGTATATATTAATATTCATTCATATGAATATGAATGCATACACATATATATAATTTAAATATATGTGATATATATATATATATCTGTGTGTGTGCATGTCTGTGTATACGTGTGTGTGTGTGTGTGTGTGTGTGTGTGTGTGTGTGTGTGTATGTGTGTGTGTGTTTAATTTCTGGTTCCACTAGCAACATCCTTTTCTTGTGAACTCAGAACCTCACTTTCTTTTCTAACTTCCATGTGTCTTTCTGGCCATAGAGTAGGAAAAAAAAAGCCCTAAACAAGTAATCGAGAGACCCATGTTCTAATCTAACCTTCCTACTATCTGTGAACAAGTCACTTAAATTCTCTAGAGGAATAAAAAAAGAAATAATACCATCTATCAAAATTCCCTTACAAGGTAGTTATGAGGATCAAAGGAGATAATGGATATGAAGCCCTCTGAAAATCGTAACACTGATATTTTTATGCCTTGCCAAATTTATACTTTCTAAACCTTCCCATTTCTTTTTTTAAATGGCCTTCAACTGAACTTCTTCCAAACCATAATTGTTTCACCATTTGTTTTTTAGAGCTGCTTGCCACAGAATCACTGCACCATCATCACTTATTTTCCAGACTCCCTTGTGGTATTGTTGTCTCTACTTTCCCTTCTTATGAAAATTATATTGCTAAATGTGATCAGCTTCTAGAAGATCCACATCTTTATGTTCCAACACCAGCTTCAACTCTTACTTTATTTACGATCAGAGTCAAGGGGGTGTGTAATAGGATATACATCTTTCAACCATAAGAAGATCAGCATTTGAGGAGCTTAGTTCTCATTATATAGCCCATCAAAACAGGTAAGCATAATTAATCTGCAAGAGTTTGGTCCAGGAATGAAGTTGGATTTTTCCTAGCAGTTGGTCTCTGACTTTGCAACAGGGATAGATACATGCATATGCATATATGTGTATTTTATGCATATATATGTGTCTATATGCATATGGATATCTACATATTTGTATGTATATTTACATTTGTGTTTATATATAATAGATGGGAATTAGTTTTTATATTATGCTTTCTTTTGTTGGTCCTGGCACTAGTTTAACATATTTAATATTTATCTGAGGATGTCAGAGAAAGGCAAAGTTTTCCTACTTTTAAGGAGTTATTGTAAGGCACTATGTTCCAAGCATTTGTTTTATTGTCTAGCCAAGCCTTGACTGATTACTTTATACACAGCCATTGGATGACTTTTGCTTCTCCACAACAGTTTTTCTTAATTATCTAATAATGGGAATGTATCTATATCTCTCTAACTTCTAATATTTTTATATCTTAATGTCTGACCACGCTAGCAAACTTCATTATTCAGGGATTTAGGGAACTTTGCTGCTATTCTATTCTATTTGAAGTGTCAATTATAAGCTGCTACTTTTCTAGTTCTGCTTAAGCTTTCTTTATTTTATTCTGTTTTTTTCCCTAGAACCTGTCCTTAATTATTAGAATCAGTGAAACTTTCTCTTTTTATTTTTAGTATATAATGTTTTCAGAAAAAAAAGTTTAAAAGAATGGACTTTTAATGAGAATAAGGTTATTGGAAAATAATTGCTTTTTAAAACTTTATTATTATCTAATCTAGGGAAATAGTCATGATGTAGTATATAGAGAGCTGTTCTCAGAATTAGTAAGACCAGTGATGCTTCTAACACATATTGGTTGTGCTTCTGTGCAATTCCCTTAACCTCTCTGCCCTAAAAATCTCAAAGACTGTTAGTTGTAGAACAGGTACAAGCCTGCACAAGCAAACTCTCCTCATTAAAAATTTCTTATATTAATCAAATCACAGGTCCAGTAAAAAAAAAAAGGAAATGAAAAGAAATAAAGGCAGCATGGTGAAGTGCTAGGTTTCTCAACACAGAGTTATAAAGGCCTAGTTTCAAATCTTGCCTCTGAAATTGAACAACTTTGTGATTGATTCTGGACAAATCCATTAGCCTCTTTGTAATGAAAACAACTCTCTAGGACATATCTACTAAACCATAGACATGTTATTCTCAGTTGTTGGAAGAAGTCCTTGCACCAGTAATTTCTTATACTGAGAGAAGCAGCATTCCTTCATAGATTCATCTCTTATTAAGTACTAAATTCAATCAACTTACTTCTAGAAAAACCCTATATTAAAAAATCTGCATTTATTAATTAAAGAATTATTGTTCACATTATAAACAGTTGTTATTTTTCAAAAAGATTAATTAAATAGTTCTTTAAATAACAGTTTATGGTATTCCTTATAAAATTGTATTGTTTTAAAAAGTCAAATACACAAACTTCTTAAAAACATTTGCAAAGAATGGGAAATTATTCGTATCTATCTTCTATATGAGGTAGCTAGCTGTAGCAGATGGTATCTTACTATACTAAGGCATTAAAATATTGAATTTCACTATGTTGTTTCATGCAAATGTATGTTTCATGCAAATACTTTAAAAGCAAACAAAGACTTCAATGAGTTTATTTGGATAAATATGAACTGATCAGGCAATGAACTGAATGCTGTTGCTTTCATCCATTATGGGTTTAATCCCCAATTGCCAGGTAGAAAAATCACTATAACAATCTGGAACAGGATGATTACAAGAGAAAATGAAAGTTTTTTAGTTTATGACTCTTGTAGGTCTAGAAGGAGCAATTAAAGCCTGGAATAGGCTAGAGAGGAAGATTATGGAATCTCTGTCCCTAGAAGTGTGCAAGAACAGGTTCAATACTCATCTATATTGGATGGTGAGATGTTCCTAGAATAGATAACCTTTTTGGTGCTCCTATGTTTCAATGAAATTACAATGAAATAACAAGGATTAAAGTATTTGGTCAGCTTCACAGCTGTTTTACCTTTCTGCTTGTCTATCTTGAGAGCAAGGTAAGAGCAAAATCTACAGCTGCAATATTGGACTAGAAAATTGAAAATAATTATTTTAAAGTATTCTTCCATCTTTCCTGATGCCAAAGCACTACACCTCATTCCAGGGCATTTACTTGCCCATTCTACTCTGCCATCTCTTGAAACTTTGATTTCATATCTCTTCCCCCAAATCTTTCACAGTTAAACTCTTTGCCACTATCTTCTTATGTTCCACTCACTCCTCAATTCTTTTTGGCTTCCACTCCCACCACTCAAACAAAACTGTTCTCTTCAAGACCATGGAGATCCCTTTATTTTTAAATTCAATGACATTTTTTCTTTCCTTATTTTTCTATACTTCTCTGCAGTGTTTGACACTTTTGACCATCCCTTCTGCCTATATACTGTCTCTTCCCTGAGTTTTCATGACACCACTCTGTCATAATTATTTTCCTTCTCATCTGACCAACAAATAAGACTCTATATGGGTTTTTCCCCTTTTCTCTCTTTGACAAAGATATCACCTCCTAAAATTTCAAATACAAAATTATGCAGATGACTCCCAAATCTACATATGCAGTCCTCATTTCTCCCCTTATCCCCAGTCCTTCATCTCCTCCTGACTGCTTGAAATCTCCCATCCTATTAAACCTCAGAACAGAACTCATTATTTCACTCAGTTCTTCTAATTTCCCCATTTCTGTTGAGAGCACTACTATTTTGCTAGTCACCCAAGTTCACAGTCTAGAGTCTAGCTTCTCCATCAATTTTACCTTCTCAACATCTGTCCTTCTCTCTACACATAACTGTCATCCTTGTTCAGGCTCTTGTCATCACCTGGTCTATTGGAATTATTTTCTAACTAGTTGTCCTCCATCTAGTTCTTGCCCTCTTCAATTCATCTTTCACAGTGCTGCAAAATTTCCTCTCTTCCTCAAATTTAGATAAGTCATTCCCCTGATCAAGAAGCTACTTCATTTCCTCTGTGATAAAAACCAGAGTTCTTGACTAAGCTCTTAAAGCCCTTGTGGTCTTGTTTCAGTCTACCTTTCTAAGTGGATTACAGATACCTCCCCTTTACACTACAGCCCAGCCAATTATTATTGTTTGACATTCTGTCCTCTCTCCTTGCCTTCACACAGAGCTTCCCACATTCTTAGGATGCTCCTTCTCTCCTCCTCCCTTAGGAATCACTAGGTCACACTCTAAGGTTCAGTTTAAACACTAACTCCTTAAAAATAACTTTCTGATTGATTTGGGGGGATATTCATTTGTGCATGGAAGTCACCTTACATATGTTCAGTTAAATGTATGTTTAATTGAATTAATGTAACAGACAGTTTTTACTATAAATGCAAAGTCATCAAACCCATTTGCTAGAAACTGTCCTTATGAGATATAATTCAGTGTTTTACAACAAGCTTACTATAAAAAAGTTTTTATTGTGTACAATACATTTTGATTTACCATTTAACTGAGAGCTCTGTGGTAGCTCGGCTTCATTTACTAAAGCATTTAGTAAACCCACAGGCAGGCTGCATAAAATCTCCCTGCCTATTGCATCTAGCAACGGGACACAATTTGGACAATCTTGAGCTATATTGTAGATATCTATAAGTTATAGGAGTTAGGTTTTCTTTCACTGGCTGGGAAATCTTATCCAGTAAACTTTTATAGCTTTCACATAGTAAAGTTCTCTATTTTCAGTGAGTGTATTTTGGACATCTTCAGCATCATCACTTCACCCACTCTACTGAGGGTTTTTTTCACTTCTGAAACATTTTTAGAGCTTTTGTTCAGACAAAGACTCAGAATAATTATAGATAATCAAAATTCACCCCCTCTCCCACAGAGGGACTTTCAAAATTATTGCAGCAAAATTCCATATTCTCTCCACTTAGATTCAACTAAGCAGCTTGCAAGTACAGGGCTATTGCTATATTATTGTACTGTATTAGCAAAAAAAAATGGGAACTCCTATCTAACTGTTCCATATCAACCTGTTACATAGAATTACTAATGAATGAATGATTACCATTCCTACATTTTATGTTTTGAGGTATTTTGAAAGACCACTATGCCAAAACATCTAACTTCTGAGACTAATGTCATTCTGTGATTGGTTATATCCTGGAGTCACACTCCACAGGAGGTCCTCTTCTTAAACATACACCTCTTCTTAAGATTTTATCTAAATGTAAACATTACAAAAGTTGAAGCTGTCTAAGAATACTAACAATTATTATCATTATTCTTATTATTACTATAATAATAGCAGTAGCAATAATAATAGCCAACAGTTGTTTAGTGCTTTAAGATTTCCAAAGTACCTCATCTGCTTTATCTCATTTGATTTGAGAAACTAGGGAGCTAGGGACAGAAAGAGGAGCCATCCCACCTTTAAGTCAAGCAGAATCAACTCAATTCAACTCAATAAGATAAAATTCAACTCAACTCAATCCAATTTAACATGTATTTAGTATTTGCTATATTTCAAGCACACACTATTTTAGGTGTTGGGCATAGTCACACATGTTTGGGAAAAGAAACAACAAATAACATCTTATCTCTCTACCATTTAAAATGATGGGCTATGCAACAACAGATCAAGATACAGGAACAGTTGGGGCAGCTAGGTGGCACAGTGGATAAAGCACTGGCCCTGCAGTCAAGGGTACCTGTGTTCAAATCCAGTCTCAGAAACTTGATAATTACCTAGCTGTGTGGCCCTGGGCAAATCACTTAAGCCCATTTGCCTTGCAAAACCCTTAAAAAAAAGATACTGGAAAAGTGATTAAGTATCAGCAGCCTACATCAGAGTGAAACCTTTTTTGTGTATGTATGAGGAAAGCTGAGAAGTCATTTTGTTGCAGTTATCCAATAGTCTGGAACTACTTACTGAACTTGCCAAGTTCTGGATTCTTATCTGGATCATTGACTACTATGGAAATTGGGAATCCAAGTTGAATACAAGCTTCTTCTCTTGGGTTAGATAAAAAACACTTTTCATGGTCATTTTGAGTAGTGTTAAAATATATCCTGTTAAAAAATACCCTGTGATTTCGATGATATAATGTATGTAAAGTGCTCTGCAAGCTATGAAATGTTACATAAATGTTAACTTATTATCACTATTGTTTGTGAAATCAAAGTTAGAATTTACACTTGCAATGATTTTATGCCTCCCCTGGGTGAAGGTGCAAACTCTCAGTTTCTTTAAGAACACAAGATTCTGAATTAGAAGAAACTAGATTAGAGCTTATCTGGTATACTATTTACTTTACAGGGCTAAAGAAAGCTAAGACCTAAAGAAGGTAAGGAACCTTGCTCAATGTACAGATAATACAAGCAATGCCAATAGTAGTAATAGTAGTAGTAGTAGTAGTAGTAGTAGTAATACAAGTTAACTTGTATATCAGTTGTTCCAAAAGTCTTAATACAGGGAAGTTTTAGGCATTTATAGCTCAAAATTTTCAGGACACCCTGTATAATACTTTAAGATTTGCATCCATCATCACATTTGATCCTCAGAACTTTCTAATGTATATACTATATCCTATATCAAATTGCTTGTTTTCTCAATGATAGGGAGGAGAGAAGTTGGGGAGGGAATAAGGAGGAAGGGAGAGAATTTAGAACTCAATTTTTTTCTAAATGATTGTTAAAAATTGTTTTTACAATTTGGAAAAAAAACAAAATACAATATTTTTAAAGATAAAATATATACTATAAGCATTCTTGACCCTATCTTATAGATAAGAAAAAAATTAGAGAAGTTAAGTGATTTGCTCATTGTCTCATACCAAACAATTGTTGGAGGAAAGATTTGAACCCAGGTCTCTCCTGATTCCAAGTCTATCACACTTTCCACTAAAGCTTTATTTTATTTTATCCAAGATCTAGTGACTGTGTAAATTTACTACTGCCATCCTCTGAAGAGAAAATGAGATGCCTCAAAAGCACCTGGAAATCTAGAATAAAAAAAATCCTTTGTGTGCAGCACCTAAATATCTTTAAAAGATATTTAGATACACTCAATAACCTGATATTTTTATTTCAAAATTTTATAAATATTGTTCCAAAAAACATAAAAATACAATAGAGTTAAGTAATGGTGTATACACACAAATTAGGAATTTGGATTCTTGTATAGTCTTGTATTTGGAAACTCCAATTGAAAAAACTGAGCATGGATCCCAATCTGAAGAAAACTAGATATTTTTTTTTTCAGTATGCTACCAAAAGACACATACAACCAGGCTCAAAACAATACATACTTTAGCAAGATAATAATTTATGACCATCAAGAAAAATGTGTCTCTTTTTTAGGAGAATAATGATTCAGTACCATGCCTTTAAATTTCTTTCTAGAGAGGAAAGTTTCCAATAGTAAAGATATATATAAAAGTGAAGATCATTTTCCTAAGAAATATCTTCTGTCAACTTAAAAAGAAAGTAACATGGTAAATTCTAATAGACAAGAGATTTGAAAATTAAATTTATCTTTACTCAGAATCAATTCTGTATGAATCTTGGCTAGTTTCTGCTATCTGAGCTTGAGTCCATGATCAGATAACTAAATGAACAAATAAAATTTTGTTCCAGGATTTTAGAAAGTATCACATTTTTACCAAAAGTGACTTGGGGACTAACTAACAATCTCCCAAGAGTAGAATGCTAAGAGGGATATAACCACCAAGATGTTTGTTTTTTTAATCTTCCATCAAAAGTGGTTCCCTGAGATGGCAACTAGCCCTCTTTTTCTGAGTTGCTCTAGTTCGAATATCCTGAGTACTTCACACCAAAGCTAACTTCAAAAAGTCAATATATCTGGGGGTCATGAAAGACAGTTCCCAATCTTTAAACCTCAGAGCCAGGCAAGCTTGGCATCTGGGACTATGAGGGAATTATGGGTTGAGAAGCCCTTAGTAGTGTTTCATGCTGCCAGTCCAGGCCCTGATCCATTTGAGATCCATTGCCTCCTCAACAGAAGATCAGATGTGAAGTGAGAAAGCTCAGAAAGGGGCATCTTTTTGGCATCAGGAGTGCTAGTGCCATAAACCATCACTGCCTCCCACATAGTCCTGTGTTTGTGAAAGAACTAGAAGAAACAAGGATATTCTCAACTTTTTATAAACACCAGGTCTCTTTTGCCATCCAACTGCACACTGGTGTGAGCAAGACAATTGCAGCATGAATTTATCGAACATAAACTCTACATCTTTCCTTCTGGGGCAAGGTCCTGGATCTTTGCCTTCCCAATAATTGAGACCACATCTCACTCTCCATCAATCAAAAGAAGGGATGAAGAGTGCCCAAAGATCACATCTATTTGTGTACAGAATTAGTAATGGGAGAGACAGGTGAGTGGAGATTGATTCCTGATCTTTACAATGAAGAGACAAGTGAATAGAGATGGAAGTCTGATCTCTTTCATTCCCATACAGGTTATCTTGAGCTTGTTAACAGAAGTACTTCAAAGAGCAAATATCCTTCTATGTCCTATAGTTTTCCTACCTTTTACAGATAGATTCTCAAAAAAGAATCAGCCCTCCTCTTCAATTAATTTCTTTTCCAAATCACTCAAAATCTGGTGTCTAATCTCAAAACTAAAATAAAACTTCTATTTTCAGGTTCTCAACTGACCTCTAAATTGAAGAATCTTAGTATTTTCTCTATCTTTATCCTTCCTGATCTCTGTAAAACTTTTGACTCTACTTTTCTAAATACTTTTCTCATCTCTCACCTTTAGTGACACTGCTCTTTCTTCGTTATCCTCCAATTCAATTGATTGTATCTTGAAGGTATCCTTTGCAGGAAAATAATTCACATTTCATGCCCTACTCATAGGTATCCTCCAAGAGTCTGTTTTGGGGGTCAATTTTCTCCTTTCTCTTACCTTTTTGTCTTATTGAGTTTATTAACTACCCAGGGTTCCATTATCATCTTTTCATGAACAACTGCAAAATATATAATATTCAAGTAGAATTGTTACTCTTAGTTCCAACACATATCACCACTCTGTTGACTACCTCTAACTGAATTTCTAAAGGGATCTAAGATTCAACATACCCCAAATAGAGCTCATTATCACTCCCTCTCTACTTCTATATTCCCTGTTTTATTTAAAAAGAGCTACCATTTTGGTTAACCAAATTTGCAAACTTGGAATCACACTCATTTCTTCCTCTCTTACTTTCATATCTGATTAATTACCAAATCACAGAGAGTCTACTAATGTACTGTCTCCTATAATCATAAGTTTCTCTCTACCCACATGGCCACAATCCTTGTTCAGGTCTGCATCACCTCTAGCTATAAGCAACCTCCTAATTGGATTACCGGTTTCCAGCTCTCCTCTCTCCAATTCATCCCTCACACAGTTAACAAAATAATCTTCTTAAAGCATTGATTATGTCACATAACAGTGGTTAGTAACTCCTCGCTACCTCCATGATAAAATAAAATTCTTTAATTCTTCACATGAAACTCATTTGGCTCCAGGCAACTTTTCCAGTTTGATTTCTCATTAATTGACAACACAAACACTAAGTTCTCTGAACTTGGCATCCTATCTCCTGACTAGACCTCCTTACTAAGGCTTCTTCCTCCTCATGTCTACCTTTTAGAAACCCTGGCATTATTCTAGAGTCAATTTATGTGTCATCTCCCACAGAAAAATTTCTCTAATCTTTCTATTAGTGTTCTTTCCTCTTAAAAATTATGCTGTATTTAAAAGCATTCACATGCTATAATCCCCTTGACAAGAGTATAAACTACACAATTGTTAATATTCCTAGCCTTTCAAAATCATATTTATTTATTTGTTCACATATTGTGTCCCCTTCTCCCCTCCCCCACCAGGATATAAGCTACTTGAGGTCAGGCTCTGTTTTCATTTATATTTTTTACTGCAACTCCCCCCAGTACTGTATCAATGCTTGTTGGATTGATTGGAAGGTAAGGATTTTTTTTCTTAAAAGACACAAATCCTGAGCACATTACCTTGCACATAGTAGGTCTTCCTACTTATATTGAATTGGACTGGAAACTAAAGATGATTCACATAGGCGAACTCCTTCCTCCCTCTATCCTCTTGCTGGAGTTGTAGGATGTCCTTCCTCTCCTCTACTCAGGGTATATTGTCTCTTTTCCCAGGTTTAAATACATGCTTAGAGTAAGACTTAGTGTGCTCAGTGTATATGTGTATTTCTTGTGTTGGAATATTATCTAGTCAATTTATTTGCTATATTGTTTGATTAAATGTATTTTGCTTTAAATTACTCTTTCCTCTGACTGAATGCTAAAAGTGCAATGAATGAGCACTGATGAACAATTGCCCTGAACTTTCATAGAGTTTCTCTAGATTCCCATTATGAGAGAGCCCAAATTGCAAATAAACATCTTAAGATAAGATTTCATATGTTTCTAAGGTAACTTGTTTGTAGGATATCAATAACTACTTTAATTGACAAGGATTTTTCCTTCTGCTGAAAATTTAATTCCATTTCTTCTAGTCCTATTATTGCTATCCCCATGCTGAAGTTAAATAATTAAACAGAGTTGAAGAGTCCCATAATTCCACTGGGATGGACATTCCCAACACTGACATAGCTCACAACCCCTCTATGGAATTGGGCCACAATTTTAGTGAGTTTCCATGGATGAAAAATTCACTATTCTGTTGATAAGCTTTTTTAAACTTAGCTAGCCTGTTTCTCAGATATCACAGTAGTCCCATACTTAAAATCTTTTAAAATCTGTCAGTCTTTGTTCAGTTGGTATAACCTTTTAAGACATGGGAACATCTCCATAGGACAATAAGGCACTAGAATGAGATATTAATGACAAGTTGTAATTAATTAAGACATTAATGTAATGTAATAGAATCTTCATACATTTCTTTCAAGGCATACTTCTTCCCAAGGGATACTTCTTCCCAAGGGATACTTCTTTTTATAAAACACAAGAACAATGTGCTTCAAAATGGTAGGATTATAAGATTTGGAAACATGAGCCTTCATAAGTAAATCATCTTAACCAACCCCTTCACTGAGAAAACAAGCCCAGAGAGATGAATGAATTTGTCTATGGATAAGATGTATAAAAGATGGGAATTAAATTCAGGTTTTTTGACTCTAAATTCAGTGCTATTTCCTATACTATGTTCTCTAGATTGTTTGAATATGTTATTAAAAGCACTTAGAAAACTTTTATCAGGGGTATTGTAGGTCTTTGTATGAACCTAAAGTAGTCTAGGAGGACAGATCAAGTGTTTTGTAGTTTATTCATTACTTCATATTCTCAGCATAATTTCTTCTTTCCTTACTATAGAAAACTTAAGGGATGGTTTGTCTTGTAAGGTCTTTTCAATAATAAAATGAATGAGTCACTGGTCTGGATTCTGAAAATGGTGGCCCTGGAGGCTATGGTATCTTCAAAATCTTTAAAAATAGGAGAGCAATTCCTTAGATTAGGATGGTTCAGTGAGTCTGTTTGGAGACAAGTAAAAATGGATGTCCTTTTCTAAGACTATTCAAAAGTCAAAACTGTTGCTTATGATACTAATAACTCTCCACTTTTGTTTTAATTTAACAGAGTCTTTTTTTATTTACTTTCTTGATAAGTAAGGACAATACAGTCCTTACTTCTTGATTATGTTTACCTGTATGGGCAAATGTGTCAACTTCAGGCTAACCTCTTGTAGAAGCCCTATAAACTGTAACTAATCTGAAATTCCATTAGATATACTGCATAACAATATATACTATATATTAATATATATATCAGTATTTAATACATATCAATAACAATATTCACTAGTATATCTTTTTTTTTAGGTTTTTGCAACGCAAATGGGCTTAAGTGGCTTGCCCAAGGCCACACAGCTAGGTAATTATTAAGTGTCTGAGACCGGATTTGAACCCAGATACTCCTGACTCCAGGGCCGGTGCTTTATCCACTATGCCACCTAGCTGCCCATAATCTATCTTTCTTGGTTTTCATTGTGAATCTTGTCTAAAGCTTTTTCTGTATTAATAATTGACTATGCATTTTGATAACATATGCAAATCAAAAGATACCATTAACTATAGACATATTTGAAAAAGGAAGCTACCTTGGTCTATTGGCATAGTAGATAGAGTGCCAAACATTCAGAAATGTAGGCTCAATAGTTCTAATTTGGGGTTCAATTTTCTTTTGATTCTTGTGATTTAGAGATTTGGGAGAGAAACAGCTTTTGTGCCTGATTCTAATTGAAATCATTTGGGTGGTTGATTAAAGGAATCCTTGATTCTATGCTAGGCAACACTACATCAATCTGTCAAGGACTATAAACTATCATTGATTCAACTTTACTATATTAGGGGTTGGGAGAGGTCCTAAAAGAATTTGTCCTGCTTTTAAGAGTTATAAGTAGAGTCAATTACATCTGCATTTGCTCAGGGAATGAAGGCATAAGAAGTAATAAAATAGAGATGAGCTTTTCAGAATAGTCCACAAGAACCATGCCTCTTCATTTATTTTTAAATTTTAGTGCTGAGACAACAAATGGATTCTGACAGTCTATATCTAAAATAGATAGATAGTTACATTGAAAGACTCCAATGAAAAATTAGGTAATATTATCTTTATTTTATCCTGGTAGAAGAAAAGAAGGAAGGAATTGAGAAGGAAAATATATAAGCAAAAGTCCATAGATTCAGAGTTTCAAACAATATTAGTTTTCATCAAATCCAACCCCTTCATTTTCTATATGAAATAAATGAATAAATTTTAATATGAAAACAAATGGTCGGAAATATGATCTACAGAAACCTATCACAATGAAATGTGACACTCAGGCACATTTTTTTTCAGTGTGTCTAGAGTTAATGTTATCTTTAAATCTTAACATGCAGCCAAAATTTATGGTAAACTCAAAAAACTTGCTTTTTGTACAGAACTTGGGTGGCTCTTCTCCCTTTACACTGTATTGTACTTTCTGATGACTTTTGTGAGAGCAATGTGAAAAAAATTAATTAATGAACCAAAATGCATATTGAAGACACATTATGAACCTAGGACTGTGCTGGGCTTATAAAGAATTACAAAGAAACTATTACATATAGTTTCAGTTTCAAGGTACTTACTGTGTCATTAAGTAGACAAAGAGAAACAAAACAATTAAATGCTAAATGGTGTGACTTTATACTTTAAAAGTATTAAGTAAAGATAAAATCCTGAACAGGAGTTAGAAGAAGCAGAATTTAAGATAGATGTACCTTCGAAGAATGGGTAGAATTTGATTAAGGAGTTCAGCAAAGGAGAGCATATGGCATGATAAAGGCACAAGTCTAGAGCATGTGCAGAAACTAGTATGGAGACTGGACTGATTCATATTAGGATGATTCATATTAGGATGATTCATATTAGGAAATGGAAGGAATAAGGTGAAATGATTAAAGATGGATCAGATTATAGAGAGATTTTAAAGCTAAGCATAAACATTTAAAAGAGATAACTAAGGGGAAGCAGAAAAGGTTAAAAGAAGGAGGATATGTTTCAAATTGTCCTACAATGCCTATAAATTACTTTTTATCTCATGTTAGATTAAGGGTGATTTGTCTATGGTCAAGGATTGTTTTATTTGGCTAAATCTCCCTATAACTCAGAACTACTTTAGGAAACAAGTGGGACTTGTTTACTATAACAGTGGAACATTCTATATTATAGTGCTATAAATACTATAGTATAATATATACTACATATGGTATACAGTGGAGTATATACTTGCTTATAAATGTCAATATGTCAATAATATCAAACATATCAATAATAATATTCACTGGCCTGACTTTATTGAAAACACTTTATTGTAGGAATTTCCTTAGTCTGCAATTGACCATGCATTTTGAGAACATATGCAGATTCAAAAGTATCATTAATGCTATAGACATATTTGGAAAAGGATGCTCCCTTGGTCCATTGGACAATTGACTGCACAGTAGAAGAGTGTCAGACATAAGGTCAGATTCAGCCTCAGACACATCCTCACAATGTGAACTCGAGCAAGGCACTTAACCCTTGCCTCAGTGCCCTCATCTGTAAAATGAGCTTCTACTCCAGTATCTTTGCCAAGAAAATTCCAAATGAGGTCAGGTCACAAAATTTGACTGAAAATGACTAAACAACAAATTGGTCCATGTTATTAAGAATTGCTGTCATGAGCTACTCCAAGTGGAACTTGACCTTCTTGGACCAGGGGTGGGTGAAGGGAGTGGGGATATTGTCCAAGATTAGTCCAAAACCAGTAAAGACACCCTAAGTAGTTGCAGATAAGATATGTTCAACATTCTCAATTTTTTCCCTTTTTACATTCCCTTTCTGAGTCATGCCAGAGATATAAAGCTGATTTAACCATATATATATGAAAATAAGGTCCAGAAGAGTTAAGTGATTTTGCAAGGTCACCTAGATAATGAGGAGCAGAACTCAAATTAAACTATATATCTTCTCACTAAACTCAATTCTTTCAATCTCTTTATGATATTGCTATTTTTAGAAACCCAAGGAAGCCTCCCTCTCCCCCCCAAATACCTCTGGCACCCAATTAAACTGATGAAGAAAATATTATCCCCTGTTAAAATTCAAATAATCTTGAAAAGAATAAAACATTGGTTCTTCCTAACTACTTACACTATGCATGTGAATTTACGTGAAACCAAAGTTTTATTCAAAGGGAAGAGGAAAACATGAGACTACAGTAGAAATGTGTCCATAATTGAAAGGTATATCACCAAAAGAGCTAAATGAAATAGAAGGAAAAAATAAAGACCATTGCATATGTTTAAGTTAATTTTACTTGGCACTTTCCCTAAAATGGGGTAAGTGGAGCCTAGAGCAGTTTTTCAGGTAGTGACAGGAGTTCAGCTAGCATCACAAAGCCAAATTTAATCTCTGTTTAGAAATCTTGCTTTCATGAAGTTGAAAATGTTCTCCAATATGTAAGGAATTCAGGTTTTTCCAGAAAACAGTTGAAGACTCTTTTTATTTTATCAAGGTGGATGATAAAAGTTGTAGATGCAAATTGGTGAGACTTTGCTAGAACATTCCTAAGAGAAATACTAAGAGAAGTTAAATAAGTTCCTATCTGGGAAGCTTGTTAAAATGGCCTATTTCTCATTTATTTGGGAGAAAATTGGAAAATTCTTTTTTTTTTTTTCAGATAGAAGCAAGTCACAGAAGTATTTATATGCTCCAGGTGGAGATGTAGCTCTGGAAGACTATGTCCACATTATGAACTCTTTCTTTTAGTTTCTGTTTCCTTATTTTCTTTCAAGACTCAGTTCAGAAGTCAGTCTCTCTGCCAAAACTTCTCTTATGTGTTTGTTTTAATTTACATCCTAAATATTCTGAAGAAAGAATAACAAAAAAAGATACAAATAAACAATACAAAACAAACAAAATAAACATGCAGCTGTAAATTCTTTTGTTTGCTGAAGAAAAAATGTTGTGTATGTTAATTTTGACAAGGAATTTAATCTTCATTTTGTTTCTGTTTGTGATGCTAGCTGATCTTTGTTAATAAAGTTTTATATGTATGTGTAAATATTTACATAAACACACATAACACACACACACTCACATAGGCAGTATTCTCCTTGTGACCCTACTTGAAGGTGAAAGAACTTTTAATTACTCTAGAATTCAGCATCTCTACATTTAATGAGACGACAACTCAGTGACTTACACAGTTATCACAAGAAAAAACTTTGAGTTATTAGGTAACCCAGAAAATGGGAATACACCCCCATTTTTCAGATAGGCTTATCCAATTTCCCAAAGTTCCATCTAGGCTTTCAGATCCACCTAGGAACTGAGACTCTCCAGGTTAAATCTTTCCCCTGAATCAGCAGAATCTACATGATTCCACCAATGAAGGGTAAAATTTGAGTTTGTTCTTCTCATCCCTTCTCCATTTGAGTGTCCACATCTCCCAAACTGGACTAGTTCCTTGACTTGACCCAGTAAACTCCTTTATTGTATCCATAAATAGCATGAGTACTACAATATTGTTGCTCATTTTGTAAGGGGTACTCCAGAAGCACCAGCAACTAGTAACTAGTGTGAGGGCTTGCTGAGCCCCTCTCAAGGCTGCTCATTCACCTTTGGTGTCCACCTGTCATCCAACTCTCACTTGTAGCTCCAAGAAGCTGTAGTGTATATATTGGTTATACTACTGATTTTACAGAAGTAAAACTTTCATGGTAAATGGGCTTAACCAGGTTGAGGGCAAACAACAGGTCCCAAAAACAAATCTCATCAGTGAGTTAGGGGAATGTCTATCCCAAATAATTTGTTCTATGAAGGCA
Organism: Macrotis lagotis; assembly: GCF_037893015.1. Taxonomy (NCBI): domain Eukaryota; kingdom Metazoa; phylum Chordata; class Mammalia; order Peramelemorphia; family Peramelidae; genus Macrotis; species Macrotis lagotis. The sequence goes on from NC_133658.1 coordinate 716,029,912, forward strand.
ACTGAAGTAGGTGCTGTGGAGCTTAGAGCTTGGTCAGACATCTAAGAGTACAAGGTCATCCTCTGCATTCCAAGTCATCATCACTACTGACTTCTGTCTTGCCACTGAGAGTGAGACTAATAATTTTGTGCAGGTTTGCCTTACTTAAATACAATTCACACTTGAGTCAAGACTTCACATTAGTCCTCTTCAAAAAAGAACAAACAACAACATTGTTTTCTACAGAACTAGCTTGAATTTTATTTCTACTTGACTGAGGAATTTCATAATTATAAATATCCAAAATAAAGATGGAATAGATAATTCCATATTAATTTCAAACAAAGCATATGGCTTGTCGTTAGAAGGCTGCTGTAGGGAAAATATCTTAGTGGGGTTGGAGAAGGATTCTTTTAAGTAATGAAAATATAAATAAACATAGAATTACAAAGACAAAAAATATGACATAAGTTTGGGCCTATTCTCCAGATAGAATCAAGGATAAGGTCCTAAACCATCTAGCAAGACTGAATTCTGTAGTTATCCCTTGGAATTCTTTATACCAGTTATTCTTCCAAGCTAACCTAAGCAAGAATGAATCACAAGGGTCTGACTCTGCCTTGCCCCTTGGAACTATTACATGAATCTGTAGTGAGAGGGTCATTCATCAGTTACCCAGACATTTACCTGTTAGGAATTTGCAGACAACCAGAGGGAGTTAAAATAAATAGTTACTTAAAGTTCATAGATGATAGATTCAGAGCTGGAAAGGATCTTGGAGATAATCTATTCAAATCCTTTGTCTTACAGATGAGGAAACACGCCCGGGGAAGTTTAGTGTCTTGTTCAAAATAACCGTGTTTCTCTGACTCCATAGGTCATACTTTTATCACTTCAATGCATTTCCTCTCAATAAGACATTTCTGTACTTGAAAAGAATAGACAATAAATCCAAATAATTGCTAAAATTTCAAAATCAAAGAAATAAAAGAACTCCATACCCCATATTTAGATGCAAATTAAGAAGGGGGGAGGTGGTTCAACATTTTAATGCACACAGATTGTTTTGGAATTAAATGTATTCTCCTATGATTAAGAGCATGAGATTGTTTCTTAGGTTTCAGGTAGTTAAATTTCATTTAATCACCAAGGAGATTCTATTTTTTTTCAGCCCAATGATACTGAGAATAGATTCTACCCCATCAAGCTTTCATCTCATCACTTTCTTCCCTTTCACCATAACTTCTTGAAAAAGTAGTCTATGCCTAATGTCCTGACTTCCTCACTACTTGAGAAATAAGGAAACAAGCATATATTAAGTGCCTATTATGTGCCAAGCACTATTATTAGTTCAATAAATATGTTCCTTCTCAAAAGCCTGCAAACGTGCTCATTTCTTCCTTATCTTAAAAACTTTGTTAATTATAAAAAACCTGTTTCTCTGTGCAATTTCATATTTGAATCATAGCTATTTTAGTTCTGGAAGGGACCTGAGAAGTCATTTAATCTAACTTCTTTTTACATGTGAAGGTGTGCAATGATATTCAGTAACTAACTCTGTGTCCTTTGAATCCATATATACCATAAACTTTAATTCATTTAATTCATGAAATCTATTGATAAAAAATGTAATATATTCAAAACATTACTTTAGTTTGTTTTTTTAAATTGCTCTTTTTTTTAAAAAAAGAAGTTAGGCTTCTTAATTTTGTTATTTAGTACCATTCTCTAGTTTTTTTCTCTAATATATAATTAGTTTATAATTAGTTTTAGTTTTATAATTTTGTATTAGTTTATAATTAGTATATTATAGCTATCAGCTTTGATTGCTATTTTTATATCCTATTATACTTAAGGTACACTCAGGATAAAATAAGTTATTACCAAACCCATATCTGAACATTTACATTAAGTCAAAAAAAAGTCTTTAGTGTTTTGAAACACTAGTCTAATCTTTTTTAAAAATAAATCTTAATATTTTTATATATGCTTAAAATAACATTTTAAATGATGATTCAAGAATTGAGGACAATTGTACTACACTCACTTAAAATCCAACAAAACTCCAAGGTATCCACGAAAGTACCTTCAGAGAATAAAAGAATCAAAATCAGGCTTGTATTATATACATTTGTTAGCATTTTCCCTATTAAGTTATACAATGTTTAATTCAAATTCTCAGAACAACTATTATATTGGTTCAGTACAGGCAGTGCCAGGCAGGGCACAGATAAACCGAGTGCTAGCCTTGCTTGAGTCAGGAAGACATGGATACTATGCCAAAGGCCCACAAGCAAGTCAGTTCTCCACTCCCAGCCTCTGTTTCTTTCTCTAAAAAATAGAAATAACAATCTCCATAGTTTCAAGTTCATGAAAAGCTCATGAAAGTACAAACTTAAAGGATCAAATAAGTATCTCTAATTATTAGACTATAGAACCCACAGTTGCAAAGTCTAGATTCTCTTCTTGACATTTTTATTGATTCTGGAATAAAAAGAATATGTTTATTTCTTGATGCTTTATTCATTGCATTGTTCTTACCATCTTTGTAAAGATTATAATGGAAAGAGAATACTTGATTTAAAGTCATAAAATCTGAGTTCAACTACTTACTCTGCCACTTTTTCATCATATGACCTCAGGGAAATCATATAACCTCATTAATTCTTCATGCTCTCATCTGTAAAATAGAAATAATATTTTAAATTTATATTTGGGTATATAAATTTTCAAAAGTACAATACTGACATGAATCAATATTTCCAATGATATCAATGTTCCATTGAGGCACATCAGCTATAAGGAAACTATTTGTTGTTTGCTCTTTTTCTTCACTGGAGTGCAATTCAGTGGCATAGTGGATAGAGCTCTGCCCTGGAGTCAGGAGGAACTGAGTTTAAATCTGGTCTCAGATATTTGACACTTACCATTTGTGTGACCTTGGGCAAGTCACTTAACCATGATTATCTCACATCCAGGGTCACCTCCAGATGTCCTGATTCACATCTGGTCACTGGATCCTGATGGCTCTGGAGAAGAAAGTGACTTAGCACAGCACCCCCTTACTCAAATCCAATTCATGTGCTTGTCATGGCATCACCTCTCTGATATTGTGGTCTTCTTCCAGAATGAAGGACAAACATTATTATCATCACCTTAAAAAAACCCTCACTAGATAATTCCATCCCAGAAAACTATTGTCTTCCATCTCTTCTGTCTTGATGATTAATTCTCAAAAAGGACATTCACAATATCAAAAGTCTCAGACACTTAACAGCTCTAGTATGTAGTTGTTATTTAATAAATGGTTATTGATTGGTGTCATATATTTTCTCTCCTTTTACTCACTCAACCCTTACACTCCAGCTTACAGTCTTATCATTCTACTGCTCTCTCCAAAGTTTGTCATGATCTCAAGTGCAATGAGAATTTTTTTCATTTCTCATTCTCTTTGACCTCCCTTTGAATTTTAATGATGTTGATGGTTCTCTCCTCTTTGAAATTCTCTTTTCTCTAGGTTGTCAAGAACTCCCCTTTCTCTCCTGAGGCATCCCTCAGGATTCTATCCTAGACCCTGTTCTCTTCTTCTATTTTTGATGATCTCATTAACTTCCATGAATTTAATTACTGTCTTTATGTTGATAATTCTCATATCTAAAAGTCTAGCACCAACCCATCTGCTGATCTCCAATCTCATATTTTCAACTGATTTTCAGGCATCTTAAACTGCATGCCCAATAGTCATATTAAACTCAATAAGTGAAAAACAAAATTTGTCCCCTAAACCTCTCTCTTTTTCTACCTTTCCTATTACTACAGAGGGCAATTTGTCCATTTTTTTTAGTATTTTAGGTTCACAGCTGAGAAAGCCCAAGTTGTTACCAAGTTCTATTGATGTTACCTCTGCAAGATCTTTCCAGTATAGCTCCTTCTCTCTCTAAAATAGCGAAAACTCTGGAAGAGATCCTCATTATTTCACACCTAGAAGCGCTGCAATAAATTGTTTTTAGGACTATCTAGTTTAAGTGTCTCCTAAATCAAGTCTTTATCCATATAGCCATCAAAGGAATTTTCCTAAAGCATGAGTTAAACTTCTTTGGCTCTCTATCAATTCCTAGATTGAATATATAAATGCTCTATTTGATAGTCAAAGACCTTTAAAACCTAAACCCTCATTCCTATCCAGTTTTCTTATACTTTTCTCCCTGATGTGTACTCTTTGAGCTAGTGACATCATCCTGGTTGTTCCATGTACAAAAAACTATCTTGTGGATCCAGGTAGTTTCTCTGGATGTCGACCATTCCTGGAATTCTTTCTCCTCAACTCTGCCCTCCCAGCCTTACTTTTAAATCCAAACTAAAAACTCATCTTTTATAGGAAGACTTCCCCAATCCCTCATAGTTCCAGTGCCTTATCTCTGCAAATTAATTTTAAAAAAATGTATTTATTGGTTTTTGCAAGGCAATGGGTTTAAATGACTTGCCCAAGGTCACACAGTTGGGTAATTATTAAGTGTCTGAGGCTGGATTTGAATGTCCACCTGACTTCAAGGCTGGCTCTCTATCCATTGTGCCACCTAGCTGCCCCCTCTGCTAATTAATTCCTATTATCTTGTATCTTGCATGCTTTATATACATTTGTTTGTATCTTATCTCTCCCACTAGATGATAAACTCCTTGAGGGCAAGGATGGTGGTTTTTTGCCTATTTTTGTAGTCTGAGACACTTAACAGCTCTAGTATATAATAGTTATTTAATAAATGGTTATTGACTGATTGGTGTCATCTCATTTGATCCTAGAAGGTAGATATAATTATTGTCTCCATTTTACTGTTGAGAAAATTGAAGTAGACAGAGCTTAAATGATTTACCCTGGATCAAATTAGAACCAAACTTGAATTCAGGATTTTCTGACTCTAGGTCTAGCACTATAACCAGGATGCCACTTATCTGCCTCCTCATTCTTTCCTCTGAAGAAATATGGTATATAGTACAAAAAGAAGATTGGTCCTGGCATTACAAAGCCTGAATTCTAGTCCAACTCAGAAGGGTAATTAAATTCTTAGGGTTTGAATTCCTTTGTCTAGAAAAAAGCAGAAAAGAAATCTATCAGTCAATCATTCATCAAACATCTGTTAGGCAACCAAAGGTTCAGAGGAAAAACAAAAGGAAATTCTGCCTTAATTAGCCTTTAGTTCCTAAAGGGGATACATGGATAATACATGGGTGGTTAAATGATATCGTGGAATCAAGATGACCTGATTTTAAATCCTGGGTAAGATTCTTAGTAGTTGTGTGACTCTGGGTAAAGTAATTAACTTCTCTGGGTCTCAATTTCTTCAAATACAAAATGAAAAGGTTGGACTCCATGACTGGTAAAGTACCTTCTCAGTTTAAAATTATGCTCTCTGTTCTGTGATCTTGTGTGCATATAAGGACATATAAAATAAATATAAGACAATTTAGGGGAGGGCCACTGGTAGCTAGGGAATCAATCAGGACAATTTTCATAGGAAACATGGTATTTGATGTGAGCTTTAAAGAAAACCATTGATTCTAAGAGATATACAACAGATAAAGTCATGAATAGATGAAATATGGTATATGAGGAAAATCAAGAAGGTCAGTTTGGCCAAACTGAAGAATTAGTTTATAGAAGAGTGAAGTATAATAATGTTACAAAAGTAGGTTGGAACCAAGGTGTGAAGGACTTTACATAACAACTAAAAATGCTTGTGTTTGATACTGGAGGTAATAGGGGCAAGCATTTTTAGTATTAGTGGACTGCCTTATAAAGCTGTGGAAGGGGTAGAAAAATGCATTAAGTACCTACTATGTGCCAAGAACTTTACAAACATCTCATTAGTTGTTCACAACAAACCTTTGAGATTATATTATTATTGTTGTTATTATTATTATTATTATTATTATTATCCCCATTTTATAGTTGAGGAGATTGAGGAAGACAGAGGTTAGGTGACTTGTTTAGGATCATAAACAGTGACTGAGGCAGGATTTGAACTAGTCTTTCTGATTCTAGCCCCACAATTCCATCCATTACACAATGCAGTTACCTCTGTTAAGAGAGAAAGAACTTTACAAATAATAAAGCTTTTTTTATGTGATCTCCATTTTTTTATTTTGTTCTCTAGAATCTATTACTGCTTCCACCAGACTACAGAAAATTCTTGCTTAAAAGAAATAAATAACAATTGCAAAATCCAAAGCCTCCTTTCTTTTCTCATTGGTAACACCCTTATCTATAGATTATATCCTTCTTTTATATTGAAAGCTACATCAGGGCAGAGAACATCACTTATCTAAGTTCTTTATTTCTCTAATACATACCATCATACTTTATCAAGAAGTAGTGTTTGAAAATATTTGTTTTATTATGGCTAGAAACAAGACTTCTAAATTCAAAAATATAGGGAACTCCTATAACTATCAATGAATATCAGCATCTAGTTCGCAGCTAATAGTCTTAAAGAATTGAGCCAATTCTTTTTTTTTTTTAGATTTTTCAAGGCAATGGGGTTAAGTGGCTTGCCCAAGGCCACACAGCTATTTAATTATTAAGTGTCTGAGGCTGGATTTGAACTCCGGTACTCCTGACTCCAAGGCAAGTGCCCTATCCACTGAGCCACCTACCTGCCCGAGCCAATTCTTTAAGACTATTAGCTGCAAACAAGATGATGACATTCATTCTTCCTAGCTTTGATGCCAGTTCTCTATCCACTCTATCACACTGCCTCATTTGTATCAGTTTATATTATAATGATTTGTTTATGTACTGTAATCTCTCTAGGAGATGGGGAGAATAAAGGATGAAGGGAAGGGAACACTAATTTATTTAATCTACAAGTCTCTCCTAGCTTCAGATGAGTCCTCTACATGAAGGTATTCTTAATAGACATTTGTTGAAAATCAAAACAGAAGGGTCTAAAAGGTATCAGGAACTTTTGACAAGATGAATGACCATTCTGTGAGAAACTTGATCAGTATTAAAAAATGATGATGAGCTAACTTAGCTAGTATATATTCTCTGAATGAATTACTTGTGCTTAAAATCCATAAAGTCTTTCTAGACTCTGTGGAAGTAAGATTCTCATTGGAGAAATATATTGTTTTCACTTTAGTACCTCAGGCTATATCCTGAAATGGAACACTAAGAGGAGAAGGACTGATGTGATCAAAAAAGTGGGGGGGGGAAAAGAGACCAGGTTACATGGTTCACATTAGATTTTCCCAGTCAATGACTGGCCATTCTGATCTGATTCAGACTTTACAGTGGCTCTCCAGGCTATGGTGCTGTAATTTGCTGTCCTCTTTGCTCTGTTTAAAAATTATTTGGAAGTTTTAGCTGAGAAAAATCCATCAGTCTACTTTCAAAGAAAAGTGGAGCCAGAAGCATTCCCATCTATGGTCAAACTTCTGTCCTAGCTTTCAAATAGCTCCTGGGTTTAAGTTTAAGTGTTAGCTAAAGCAGTTAAAGATCTAGTAATGTGAGATCCAATTATCTGAAAGAGTCAGTGCTCATCATCTGGTCCTCCATCTAAGGAATCATCCAGGCCCTTAGAGAAGCAATTAGAATAACAATATCCAGTGTCCAGGCTCTTTCTCACAATAGAAAATGGAAAACTTACTATTAACACTATTCATTTTTGTCTCAATCAATTTCTCTTTTCTATTCCAACTGACAGAAAATTGTGACAAATAAAGTCAACGATGAGGAAGGGAGAATAAAAATTACATGCAAATAAAATGAGAGAAAACCTCTAGTAAACCAGAAATAGCCATTAAATCTATTTCCTACTCTTGAACTTCCAGTGATTTTTCCACATTCAAAGAAAATAAAGAATAATATATGCTTACCTCGTGTTTGGCACATAATAAATAATAGATACTTGTGACTTACTATTTGTCTGAAGTAGGAAGCAGGGATGAAGTTTCTAATTGAATGGATGAATGAAAAAAGGAGAGAGCAGGCCTCAAAATCAGACTGACTTGAGTTTAAGACTTGTCTTGTGGGCGGCTAGGTGGCTTAGTGGATAAAGCACCGGCCTTGGAGTCAGGAGTACCTGGGTTCAAATCCAGTCTCAGACACTTAATTACCTAGCTGTGTGGCCATGGGCAAGTCACTTAACCCCATTTGCCTTGCAAAAAAAAAAAACCCAAAAAAAGACTTGTCTCTAGGCTTTTTTTGTTTTGCTTTCTTTTTGCTTTTTTTGGTAATACCAATGCTTAGTATAATAGCTGTCACATAGTAATTGCTTATTAAATATTTGTTATTTGACTGACCTATTGACTTTGCAGAAAAATTACTAAAGGAGTTCCCTATATGAATGAAATCACATATTCAGTCCCTATTCTTCAGCATTTGTACTAGATACAAAAAAAATGAGATAGTCTCTGATCTTCTATTATGGAAAAAAAATATATGTTTAGGGAAATGGTAGTCAGAATTTGGGGATCTGGGAAATCACTAGTTGTAGGGATTATTATGAGAAATTTTTTTTTAAATTATAAAGCAACTTGTGGCAGGTTGCTGTGCATTTTCTAGTAGCAGAGGTAGTTTTGATTTGATTACTACCCCCAGAGGTATTGTTGGAAATCAGGAAGATGGGGGAAGACTGTAGGGCTTGTTAAATCTAAGTTTCCAGGAAGGTGGCTGAATTACATGCAAAACTCATTCTGCTCTAAATATAGTAGATTAGCTAAAGTTGAACTCATTAACTAAAAAGACAGTTCATTCCTAGTGTGGAGTTCCAAAGTTGAATAGATTATCTTCTCCAGGAAAGAGGGCGCAGTCTCTGAAAATTGGAACACAAAGGTAGTAGTTCCAAAAGGGAATGGGAAGCATAGTCAAGCAGATTACTAGATCTTCATGCAACCTGTTTTTCTGCTGAATGACTCTATGGGATGTAAAGGATTGGTGGGGCCAATGTGACCTCATCCAGATTCCCTACCTATACATTGGAAAGGGAGATCATTTAAAATGTATTACCCATTGGACTACTGGAGACCACATGCCTCATTAAGTGAAAGACACCTCTCTGTTTTATAATAATAGGATTTTGAGTGGAAGCTGAAGGAAGAATTTAGAGGTTAATTAATTTACTAGTATTACTTGGAGAAGCAGGAGTTCCCTGGCAATATGATGATTGATGTGTGAGCACCTAGATTTGTCATTGGGTTTTTTGATTGTTGTTGTTATTTTAAATGTTCTTGAATGCTTGACTCAAGAAAATGACTAAATTACTGCAGCAGGAAAATTATCTACCCCACCACCCCATTCAGGATGATGTTTGAAAGAAAAACAAAAGACCATGCAGATATATATATATATATATATATATATATATATATATATATATATATATATATATATATATATATATATCACATCACACACACACACACACACACACACACACACACACACACCAAAATGCAAGCAAACAGCTTTGGGGACAAATTGTATTTTTTCAGCTATCTAGTCTAATAAGGAATCAGAAGAATACATAAAAATAGACCTACTTTCAAGTTTTTCTTCTCAGCTCCCCCACCCCGCCCACTACTGCCTCACATGGTAGCAGGCCCTGTAGACAAATATAGAAAAATAATTTGTCCTTTTATTATTCATGACATTTTCTTCTGGTAGATGTGACCAAACATGCAAAACTTTCATCATCTTAGCACAAATGATGAGTCTTTCCATCCTGTTGCCTGATTTTAGATAGTTTAAATCAAATGCATATAAAGAAGCACAAACCATGCTTTCAATTACCTTGTTCACTTGATATACCTGCAAGAAGTAGACTGTGAACCAGTCACTGCAAAGTTGAATAAACCACTTTCAGTTTAAATTCAAAAGGAGAGATTTCAGTCTTGCTTGTTGTTGCCATTATCATTCACTGGCCTTGATGAACTTAAAGTGGCTATTTTCATGATTTCTTCAAGAATAGATTCACTTACAGTTTCCTATAATATGAAAAAGGTTACCATTATTTCTCCTATTCGAACTTAAATTGCACCAAATGAGACTGCTTTCAAATAGAATGGCTTAGGTAATCATAACTGCCCCATGATTTCTCCTCCTTTAATAATATTTAACAAATAGGGATGAAGAGAAACTGATAACTTCATTGGTATATTTAGGAATTTCTAGGTGAAAAAAATCTTCTAACAATGGAGGTTGGTACCTTCTCTTTAACTGATAGTCTTAGGGTAGAGGTTCTAATCTCATGGGGAGCATGATTTCTTTCCTCTTTGTAAAAGCGTTTTGATATGTGTATTTCAATATAATTAGTTCCTTTTCTAATTTGTATTGTATTTTATGCCTTTAAAAACATTATCCTGAGAAGGGATCCTTAGTCTTCACCAGGGTATCCATAATATAAAAAAGAAGAAAAAGTTAAGAATTCTTGACTCAGAAAGTTATCTACTTCACTGGAAGGTTAAGAGTCATGCCCATGATTACAGCGTCTGTATGCATCAAGAGACAGGACTTGAATTCAGGTCTTTTCATAATTTGTCCATCACTCAATCCACTATACTAAATTGCCAAATAGCTATATTAGCTATTGTTATCATCATTCTTCCTTCATTCTTTAGGAAAACTAACCACATCAATAGAGTGATGATTTGACTTTTAAGTAAATTGGATTTAAGCGTGACAGAGCTATGCAGGCTCATTAACCTCACTCTCTCCTCCAGAGTCCTGGGAGCCCAATGGCAAGACTTAAGTCAAAACCACTAGTGATGGCCCTTGATGCAATGGGAGACTTTGACCTTTTTAAGTTAATGTCTTTCTCAAGTCTCAGTTTATCTGAGGCAATGCCCATTCAGTAATCAAAGGTAAGGTAAGAAGCAAAACCAAAAAATGGTTAACTTTGCCTTCACAAAAGAATCTCTCTGTAAAGGGAAGACCCTCTGACTTTCTGGCCAGAACAAAAGCAATTGCTCTCTACACTTACTTAGAATCATCAAAACCCAAACAATGAAAGTGAGTTTGGGCAGGGGTCTATTGTTGGTTGGTCAATCAGTGAAAGCCAGAGTAGTTTGGGTTTAAAGGCATAGTTAAGAAGCTCTATTTTAATCAAAATGGGCTTTATCAGTGCCTAGTTTTCTAGAGCTATATTTTTAAAAAATCACAAATGAAAACTACATAAGACATAAGAGTTGATTGTCCCAGTTTTATGAAAAAAATGAAAAAGAGGGTAGAACAAACTTTACCCCCAACCACAAGATCTCATGTGAAGTTTAAATGATTGTTTATAGCCTTTCACTAAATATATAAATTCTAGTAAGTTTTCTTCTCATAATAATGCAGAGTTGAATAATTTCTCTTTTTTTTGGAATATCCTCTTCATACAGCCTTAAGATCACAGTCAATGATACTCTTTCTTCTTTGTTCTCATTTCTACCACTCTAATTCAGGCTCTATTGAACTTATCAATGCAAATCTCCTTGTTCCAGTCTTTTTATCCCTCCAAATGATTTCCCATATTTCAATCAGACTGAACTTCTTAAAATACAGCTTTTCATCAATAAACCTTCTGCAGTTCCACAATGCCTTCCATATTATCTGCTGTTGACCCTAGTAGCAAATCCCGTTGTATTGAGGGTCACTCATTCACTGAAATCCTGGAGGGAAAAAAATTCATATTGTTTTGTGGAGGACATATCATAACTGATAAGGCACAAAGATCTTGGATTTGGGAGCAACCATTCTCCTGGCATGTCCTCCTGGACATAGCTCCTAGGAAAGGGGTCTGATACTCTGCCCCATCCAAAGTTAAGGGTCACTCCCTTGATGAGCAAAGCCAATAAGTAGCTTTTCATATTCTTCACATTCTGATAGTAGAATGTAGAAGAATCTACTCCAAGATTTCATTTTCAGATTCATGTTTTCTAACCAGGCCCCCCACACATACCTATGAAGTGAAAAAAACTTGCTTTGTAGTCATTCCAAGATTTGCAGAACAGTATTGTGATAAGACATAGCAGCAGTGTGGACCTTGGTATTATTTAGTATGGCATAGTTTCCTAAAGGAGACCCAATTCAGTGTTGCACATACTCAAATCTTGATCCTATTCACTATCTATCATAGCACATATACAATGCAAATTGAAAATTAGTCAGTCTAGATACATGCCATAATCTTTGTGATTTTCATTCATTTTGGTTTTCTATTATAAATGCTTAAGATAATATTACTCTTTTGAATAATTTCTAAATTTCAATGATGTATTTTGGATTTCAATTATTTGAATAACCCAGCATCAAAAGGGAATTTTCTTAGGCTACAATATAGTTCAAGAAAATTATTTAGGCAGTTATTGCAAAAAGATATTCGCATTTGTAAGGAATTCTTTTGCATTTTGACTATATGAATATGAGATAAATTGTTTGAGAGCTTTACATTTGGAAATCAAATCAAATTAAAAAAACAAATCATTTTTTTAAATCTAAAAGCAAAAGAAGTAGGATCTGAAACTCTATTTATATCCATCCATCAGTGATATGATTGACTTGCTATAGAATATCATTGACAAAAGCCTATTTTATTTTCAAATTTTCATCAAGGTGCACAGACCATTCTCACAAGTTGTTATTGTTGCTGCTGTTGCTTTGTGAATATGGGGGGGGGGAATGCATAGGGATAACTTGTTGCTGATTTCTGCCTAGTTGCCTATATCATCCATTCTTTTTAGAATCCTCTTTTCATTGAGTTTTTAAGTTTTAAGTTAAACTGATTCCTAAATGCTATTAAACATTGTGCCACTTCCTGCATTGAATTCTTCTGGTCACGTATGAGTGCAATTTATAATTTTATCTTTTTAAGTATTATTGTCACTTCCTCATATGGAAATGGAGTTCTGAGATTCTAAAACCCAAATGAGGCTGATCCATTATTGCTGACTCTAAGAGTTGATTACTTACAAAACATGAATAATCTGCTCCATTTGATGTATGTTTTATTCCTTTTAGTATTATCTCCAAATACTTTACAAGATGGAATAATCTAGTATAACCCAGATACTACATCAATCACTCTTTATAATCATTTTCTCAACTGCTTTTTTGATTCATTGTCAAATGGTGCTACTGCCCATTGTCTTCTATTATCCTTCTGCTTAATGTTACTCAGATGAATCTGTACTTGATACTAGTGTTATTGTTAACTCTTGAATCTATTAATTTGGTGAAGAAATTATTTGTTCTTGGTTTAGATAATTTCTGTGTTTATTATGATGATAGTTTTTTCATCTGTTAAACTTCTTTAAGAACTATTGACAGTGGGGAACAGTTAGGAGGCACAATGACTAGAGCACCAGCCCTGGAGTCAAGAGGACCCAAGTTCAAATTTGACCTCAGACACATGATAATTACCTTGGGCAAGTCACTTAACCCCATTGTCTTGCAAAAAAGCATAAACAAAACAAACAAAAAAGAAAGAGTAACAGTGAATATCTTTCATCCACTTTGATTTTTTCAACCATTTAGTTACTGTTTCTTTAAGTCATAGAAAAAGATCACTATAGATGTGGTCAATTTATGTAGTAGTTTTCTAGTAGTGAAAAAAATTAATGAAACCAACATTAAATTAAAGTTTGTAGTCAGGTTTAGAATTATGTGGTTTGTAGAATCCTCTGGGGACCTTTTCAGCTGTATTCCTTAATTATAATTGTCTCATAATTTTTCAGTCAAATTCCATAAAAATGATACTTTTGCAGTGTCTTCATCTCCTTTCTATTCATACTTCCAACCACACTTCTTCCAGTCATCCCCTACAGCTCTCAAGGACACAAAGATTCAAAATCTCAGTATGATTCTTTCCTGATAACTCATTCATTATACCAATACAAATGGATGCCAAATATTGCTGTTTCTATCACCAAAACATTTCTCATTTACAACCCCTCCTCTCCATTAAAACTGTTACCAATCTACTTCAAGACCTCAATTATTCAATTAACATTTTTTTTCTAAAGTGTAGTTCTAATTATGTCATGTCTAATTGTTCCACATTATTTCTAAGATTAAATAGAAACATTCATATTTGACATTTAACTCTCCTCTTTACTTGTCTCCTCCCTATCTTTCCAGACTTCATGCAAATGTCTCCCCCTTTTTTCACTTTTTGATCCAGTCATATTGTTCTATATGCTTTGACAAACAAACAAAATTCCATCTACCATCTCCATACCTTTGGACTGATTGATCTTCATGTTGTCATGCCTCCTTCTTTCTAGCTCTGAATTAATGGTTTTCTTTATCTCAGGAGCTGTTCTTAAAAACTTTCTGGTTCCTTCAGCTTCTATCATACTCCCTTTTCTAATTACCTTGCTTTCATTGTATATCTATTTTATATTGTTATATTTAAACATATCTCCCCTACTAGAAAATTTTATTAATTTATTTTTTCTTTTGCATTTTTTGGCACACAGTAGACACAATAGTTTTTGAGGTTCTGGATGAGTAAATTTACTCTATCAATTCAGGTAGGCACTTGCTCTTCAACATCTCTCTGTAGCTCACTTATCACTTAGGAAATAGGGATATAGACTAAAAGCAGAGAGAAGTCTTTTCTACTCCCTCACCATCTTGTCTCACCTATCTCACCTTCTCTGACCTTGAACAATTCAGTCAAATCTCTGGTGGCCAGGATGGACCACCCCCCCTCCATTAATTCTTTGCTCTTATCTTATCTTCAGTATCTCTCCATTGCTACTCTAATTGTTTCTTGCACATTTCTTGTCTCAATCCCTAACTGTAGTTAGAACAATAACCTTGGTTCTTGTCCATGAAGATTTAGTTAGTTTTTCTTAAAAAGTATTGAATGTGTAGTGAAGATTTAATAACCTTGGGAAACTGAAGCTCAAACCATTGACATAGCTCCTTGATCTCCTTTGTACAGAAAGCCACAAGGAACTACAGCTCAAACAGCTTCAAGATGAATTTTAAGATCTTTAAATAGAAATGTTCTGGAGACATTCAGAAGGAGTTGACTCCACTGAACTTCCACCTTTACTTACAGAATAAGAAAAATGAACTTTACTACTGAGTGACTCATTATACTTCCTAGGATACTGTATTAGTATAATTCAAATCTTTGTGAAGTCATCCTTCCTGTCATTCAATTTGTTTGCTATTCCCATTTTGGACTTAATGTTGCATTCCATATTGCACCCTATATCTATAAAACCTTCTTTTATTCCCCTAAGTCAAGTAAACTCTTTGGCCTCATGGATCTTTTTTGCATTCTTGTGAGGCCCATAAACTCCTCTAAGCATAAAATAGCTGAGCATAGTGACACAATCTGTAAGCCCTACCATATGGAAACTGAAGTTGACAGATTACTTAAATTGGATGATTTGAGTTTCAGTAGAAGGAAAGCTAATCATCTGTCAGTTATGAGGCAATCACCAACAGAAAGCTATGGGGAATAAGGGGCCATGAGGCTGTCTAAGGAAGGGGGAGCCAACTGATTGGAAATAGCATAGGTCAAAACTTCCATGTTCTTCAGCAGTGGACTCATGAATGGCCACTATAATTCCAGTCTAGACGAGACAGGGAGACCCCATCTCAAAAATGCATAAAATAATATATAGAGGAAATACTTTACTTTGAAATATAGTTATCATAATATTTTAACAAATAAGTTCATGGATATCAGGTTAAAAGTCCCTTCCATAAGCTAATACCATATTTCATTCCTCCAAAAATCTCACCTTAAATCTTTTTAGATAATATTTTATAGCATCTTAAATGCTCTTGAATAAGTTAAAACAATTTAGTTATTATTTTGAAACATTCAAATTTACAAAGTCATTATAGGTGTATCTAGTATTCTGTGAAAGTCTCCTTACAGATTAGATAAATTACTACACATTACTAATTCTCAAAGAAGATCTATGTTTAATTTATATGCCACTGACTATATCAAGGGGCAGCTGCTTTGTACCTCATCTTTCTTTATCCTCATAACCTAGGTCAAAATAATTAAATGTACAGAAAGAGTTAACAAAGTCAGACTAAAATAGATATGCTCCCTCAGTTTCTAATTTGATCATTACCCAATCCACTCATATTTTGGGATATGTTTCTGCCTTTACAGACAGAGAAAAATAAAGAGATAATAGAGGGATAGGCAAAGATATAGATGCACAATTGTACTGATTGATGTTTGTCCTTCATTCTTGAATCAGGGGAAATGATACTATGACAAGCACATGAATTGGAATTGAGTGAGGAGGTGTTATGCTAAATTACCAGTCTCACTTTCTCCTTCAGAGTCAAGTCTATTGGCCAGATATGAATAAGGATGACTAGAAATGGCCCTGGATGTGAGGCAAAGTCAAGTGACTTGCCCAAGGTCACACAACTAGTAAGTGGCAAGCATCTGAGGCTGGATACGAACTCCTGTCCTTCTGACTCCAAGGCCAGTGATCTACTTTGCCATCAAGCTATCATATATTATATTCATATATAATCTGTATTTATAAATTATATATATATATGTATATGAATTCTCCATAGTTAAAAAAAAAGTTAGAATCACTTTCAACATCTTTTGTATAACAAATAACTCATCAAAGTGGACTAAACTTTTTTCTGGTTTCTAAAAGCCCATGCTTGGGCTCCTTGTTAGGGTCCCTGATGTCCAATTCTCACAGAGCATCTCTTAATGCCAAATTTATAGCTTATGTTTGCCTTTGCTTTCTGTCTTACTGCTTATACCTTGAAGGATTAGTTGCATTAGTTGCATTCTTGACCTACTGTCTGTTTTATTCTAAGAATGTGTACATGTCCTTATTCTAGATTATGTGTTCTGTTCCTAGTCTAAGGCTCTTTGACCATCTTCTCATCCCTAGATTTCATTTTAGGTTCTTGTCCCTCTGCATCTCTCCCTATGTTGCTTTACTATGCTACATCCACAATTCCATGGTTCCATTCCTAATACATCAAGGCATCTGATTTATTTTTGAAAAGTCCTGAATTAATCTATCCATTTATATACAAATAGCTATAATATTATAGTATCATCTTTGTTTTATCTGCAGGTATTTTTAACTTCCTATATACATAATAGAAACTTAGAACTAGTTCTTTGTGCTCCTATACATCATAATATGGGGCTCCATTAGTGATGAAATCAAATGAAGACCAAAGAATAATATTTCTATAATTATGCATTATTTTTCTTGTGACTTACAACATATACTGAGCAGTATTTGCACCATGAATTAATATTTATATAGTGACAGTAATAGGATAGGCAATATTCAGAAGACTCACTCTAACCAGAGTCTTCACCCAGAGTTTTCAACATAAAATTCTACAATCTCAAGATACTGCTTAGACTCATTCAATGACACTAATTTTATTCTTCTGCAATGATTCTATATTAGTTTCATAACCCACTCATATTACAACCCTATTATTAGAGTTGAAAAAAAAAGCCTCTGAGATTGTCCAGTCCAGTTCTTAAACTTTTTCTTTTCAGAGGTTTGCTCCTGATTCCCTTTACAAAATTGAAAATTATTGAGGACTTCTCAAAAGAGTTTATAATTGAGTTATAACTATTGTTTTAACTGTACAAGAAATTAAAACAACTTAAACATGTTTTGAAAAATCTTGACCTGGCTTATTCCTTGAAAGGGCCTTGGGAATCCTACAATGTAAGAAGTGCTGATCTAGTCCAACTCAACCTTGATCAAGGTAACACTTATGAGGAAAATTAGAATTGGAAATTAAGATCACTGGCTCTTAGCCTCTACTCTTTACATTACATCACATCACCAATAGTTTGGACAGAAACAAATCATATTACTAGAGTTTATACTCTCTAAATTTTATTCTACACTGGGAGACAAACATACCAGACAAGCTATATAAATGGGGGGAGGGAGGAAGGGAGAGAGAAGTTGGGAAAGAGAATGAAAAAGGGAGATTGGGAAATAAGGCAAAGATGTTGCTAAGAATATCAAATAATATGTTTGGAAAGTACTTTAAAATACAGTTTTATAGGGTAAAAATGCTCAAATTTATTCAATAAGTATTAAGTGGGGGAAAGACACAAACTTTTGTTAAGTATCTACTATATGCCAGGCACCATGCCAGGTTCTTTGGATAAAAAGATAAAAATTAAACATCTCTTTGCTAAAGTAACTAATATTCTATTGCAGAGTGGGGAACAAGATGGCAGAGTAAAGGCAGGTATTCACCTGAGCTCTCCCTCAAACCACTCTAAATACCTTTAAATAATGACTAAACAAATTCTAGAGTGCAATAACCCACAAAAAGATAGAGTGAAACAATTTTCCAGTCTAAAACAAATTAGAAAATCAGCAGGAAAAATCTACTGCACCAGGGTAAGAGAGGAACCCAGTGCAATGTGACCTCAATGGAATAAACCGGCCCCAGCAAACCAGAAACAGATGGTGGGGCAATTGGTTCAGTGGCAACAATAGTGGTTTACAGACCTCTCAGTTAGGAATTGCCAGGGACAATTTGGAAGGCCAGTAAAAAAAGTCTGTCACCCCAGGGTAAGAGTAAGCACAGTCTAGTGCAGACCTAAGCAAAGTGACTCAGACCCCAGCAAACCAGGGTCAGGCCTCAGGACCCATTGAATCATCAATAGCAGCTGCTTCTGGAGCTCTCAGACCATGGAAGGTAAGGGGGTCAGAAGGAGATTCCAGGGGTGTCATTGCTGTCACTGGGGTAGGACTCTATTGTCTTGTCCATACTCAGATTTTTGGGATATAGTCTTGGATCCCAGGTCCAGGAATAGGAGCAGAAGCTCAACAGAGCTTACTGCTCCAGTAGAACAAGGAACCTCCTCACAGTTTAAGGGCAGAAAGGAGGGCTTGTGGTCCCTTATAGACCAGAGCATTGGTACAAACCTCTCCATAGATCATAAGACCTTGAAAGAATTGAAAATTTGGAGGTCCCTGAACGTATATTTGAAAACAGCCTCAAAGATCCTCAAAAACTTGGGGCAGTGTGTCCTCTACTCTGAAAGCAGAGCCCCACCTTTACAAAGAGTCAAAATCAAATCATAGGTTAGCAAAACGAGCAAACAACAGAAGAAAAAAAATCTGATAATAGACAGTTATTATGGGGATAAGAAAGAACAAAACACACACCCAGGAAGAAAACAAAATCAAAGCTTCTGCATCCAAGGGTCAAGGAAAAATATGAATTAATCTCAAGCCATGTTAGAGCTCAAAAAGGATTTCAGAAATCAAGTAAGGAAGGTAGAGGAAAAATTGGAAAGAGAAATGAGAGTGATGTGGGAAAATCATGAAAATCCAGACAGCAACTTAGTAAAGGAGACACAAAAAACACTGAAGAAATACATCCTCTTAAAAACCAGACTGGGTCAAATGGAAAAAAGAGATTCAATAAACAAATGAGGAGAAGAATATTTTAAAAGGGGACCTGGTCAAATGGAAAAGGAGATATAAAAGTTCACTGAAAAAAACCCAATTCCTTAAAATATAGAATTGAAGCTGAAGTCTTTGTGAGAAATCAATAAACAACAAAAGCAAAATCAAAATATTGAAAACCTGGAAGACAAGTTGAAATATCTCATTGGAAAAACAAATGATCTGGAAAATATATCTAGAAAAGATGATTTAAAAAATTTTGGACTACCTGAAAGCTATGATCAAAAAAAGAAACTAAACATCATCTTTCAAGAATTATCAAGGAAAACTGACCTGATATCCTAGAAGCAGAGGGGAAAAATTGAAATTGATAGAATCCAGAATCCACCAACCACCTCCTGAAAGAGATCCTACAATGAAAACTGACAGGAATATTATAGCCAATTTTCAGAGCTCCCAGGTCAAGGAGAAAATATTGCAGATAGCCAGAAAGAAACAATTCAGCTACCTTGGAGCTGCAGTTAGGATAACACAAAATTTATAGCAGCTTCTACATTGAGGGATTATAGAATCTGGAATATTATATTCTGGAAGGCAAAAGAGCTTGGATTACAACCAAGAATCAACTGCCCAGCAAATTTGAACAAACTCTATCAGGAGGAAAAAAAAGAGTATTCAATAAAATAGGGGACTTTTAAACTTTCTTCATAGAAAGATCAGCACTGAATATAAAACTTTACCTTGAAATATAAGACTCAAATGAAGCATAAAAAGATAAACAGGGGGCAGCTAGGTGGTACAGTGGATAGAGCACTGGCCCTGGAATCAGGAGTACCTGAGTTCAAATCCGGCCTCAGACACTTAATAATTACCTAGCTGTGTGACCTTGGGCAAGCCATTTAACCCCATTTGCCTTGCAAAAACAAAAAAGATAAACAGGGAAGGAAAATCATAAAGGACTTAAAGATGTTGGGTTGCTTATATGGAAGATGATACTGATACCTCATATATTTTATTTCTCATTTATTAGGGCAGTTAGAAGGAGCATATATAGATTAGGCAGAGGTGGTATTTGAATATGAAGGGATAAATCTTGAAAAGATGGAGTTAAGGGGTGAGAAAGGAATGTATTGGGATAAAGAGAAAAGGGGAGATAGAATAAGTTATTATTTCACATAGTAAAAGTAAGAAAAAGTTTTTTGCAGTGGATTGGGAGAGGGAAGAGTTGGGGGTGGTGGTGAGTGAACCTTACTGTCATTGAAATTGTCTCAGAGAGGGAATAACATAAACGCTCAATTGGGTAAAGAAATCTATTTTACTCCAGAGGAAAGTAGGAATGGGAAGGGGAAAGGGAAAAAGGAGTAGGGAAGGTGACAGAAGGGATGGAAGATTGTAGGAGGAGGTAGTTGGATACAAAAGACTTTTGAAGAGGGTAAGAGAGAGAAAATAGCAATAGTAACTGTGGGAAAATATTTTGAAACAAGTTTCTCTGATAGAGATCTCTTTTCTCAAACATAGAGAATTAAGTCAAATTTATTAAAAAAAGAGAGAACCATTTTCCAATTTATAAATGATAAAAAAATATATTAAGAAGTTTCAGATGAGGCTATCAATGCTATCTATGGCCATATTTTTTTAAAATGTCCTAACTCTCTATTGATTTGAGAAAAGCAAATTAGAATAATTCTGAAGTACTATTTTATACTTATTGAATTGGTTAATAGGACAGAAAGAAAATGACAAATGTTGGAGATGTTGTAGGGAATATGAGATATTAATGCATTATTGAAGGAATTGTGAAGTGATTTAACAATTTTGTAGAGCAATGCCCAAAGGGATATAGAACCATGCCTACCTTTTGACTTAGCAATATCAATACTGGGTCTATATTCCAGAAGAGATGAAAAGTAAAAAAGAAAAAGGAGCTATAGAAATTAGGACATTTTTTGGTGGCAAGGAATTGGAAATTGAGGGGATACTTATTAGGGAATGGCTGAACAAATTATGGATTCTGATTATGATGGAATAATATATTATAAGAAATGATAACCAGGATGCTCCCAGGTTTTACTGGGAAACCTAGAAAGATTTACATGATAAAATGCAATGGGAAATATACAATATACAAAGTAACAGGAATATCGTAGAATGGTCAACTGTGAATGATTTACTTTTTCTCAGCAAGACTGAAACCCAAGAGAACTCTGAATGACTTAGGGGCAGCTACGTGGTGCAGTGGATAGAGCACTGGCCCTGGAGTCAGGAGTTCAAATCCAGGCTCAGACACTTAATAATTACCTAGCTGTGTAGCATTGGGAAAGCCACTTAACCCCATTGCCTTGCCAAAAAAAAATAATAATAAAGAATATTATCCATTCCCAATGACAGAGCTATGGTGTCTGAATACAGACTGAATCATACTTTTCCCCTACTTTATTTTTCTTGAGATTTCTCGTTTTTGGAGAGTTGCTGTGTTTATTATAATGACTATTATGGTAATGTTTTCCATGACTATGCATTTTTAACCTATATCAAATAACTTACTTTCTCATTGGAGAATGGGGTGGGAAGAAGGGAAAAATTCAGAATGCAAAGTTTAAAAAATAAATGTTGAAATTTGTTTTAACATGTAACTAGGGAAAATAGAATAAAATAAAGTATAAATATTTCATTA
The DNA here is from genome assembly GCF_037893015.1 of Macrotis lagotis. Classification (NCBI taxonomy): domain Eukaryota; kingdom Metazoa; phylum Chordata; class Mammalia; order Peramelemorphia; family Peramelidae; genus Macrotis; species Macrotis lagotis. The sequence goes on from NC_133658.1 coordinate 716,051,966, forward strand.
AAAAGAGAGGGGACATTATGCATGCACATACACACATACACACATATATATCATATTCACAAGTGCATTACATGTGTGAGATACTATTTATAAATATGTATGTGTATATATGTATTCTATATATATTCTATATATATTCTATTTTACATTTTAAATACAAAGTAATTTTGGGCTGGGGAATGGTGGTATGATTAAGAGAGTAAGGAAAGAAAGAAAGAAAGCAACAGGCATTTTATTAAGTATATATTTGTTTCAAGAACATTTAAAGAACATCACACATACTAGTGAATTGTACAAATATTATTGCATTGGTTTCTCACAACAATCTTGGGAGGTAGATGCTATTATTATCCCATTTTGTGATTAAAGAAACTGAAGCAAGCTAAGGATATGTGACTTGCTCAAGGTTACATGTAGTTATTAGGTTGCTGAAGTGGAATTTAAACCCAAATTTTCCTGATCCTATGACTGTAATCTATCCATTTCACCAACTGGAGTAAGAGTGCAATCAGAAACTTTAGAAAATAAGAGAGACCTCACTTCAAATGTCACCTATGAACAAGTAAATCTATTTGGCTTGGAGTATCTTGTATATAATAGGACTTCATGTGAAATAAGTCAAGTAAAATAAGTTAGACTCTACTAGCCAAACAGAAGAGTTCACATTCGATTTGAGAAAAAACAAGGAAACACTAGAGCTTAGTGAACAAAAGTATAAAATAGTAAGGCTTATTATTTGGGAATAATGATTTTGTAGCTATATAGAGTATAGATTAAAGAAAAGAGGTTGGAAGCCAGTGATATTGTGTGTTGATGAGTCAGTGATATCTTCTATCAATACTCTACATTTTTAGTTAGAACTAGGCATTAACTAAAATAAATGTCTTGAGTCATGAAGAGAGAAAATGAGAAATCATCTGGTCCTTCTGACAGTCAAAAGCAGTCCAGATATAATTACAGATCTAGTTTTCATTTGTGAAATTCTTTAACCACTGGGAAAATAGATTTGGAAAAGATGATAATTATTATCTGATATGATAGGATTTGTGGACTTCTGAGAGAGAGGGAGACAGAGAGAGAGACAAAAAAAGACAGACAGACAGACATTAAAAAATTAAAAAAAATAATTTATTGAATTAGAATGGGGAAGAAAGCTTAAAAAGAATAATTTATCAATATCAATTAACATTGTGATAAGGTAAATATCATTCATTTAAGTAACCCAAACTACTGATGATATTTGATGGAAGACAAACAATTTGAGATCTTGATATATAAAGCCAAAGTTCTGCATTTCTTCCTTTCATTTCTACATTAAACTTTATTAAGCAAAGAATGGGACATTAGAATAAATCATGCAAAGATATAATAATTTTTGATGCAAGTTGGGGAAAAAACTCTCTTTCCCATACAAGTCCTACTATTTTTTTCTTTTAAAGATGGTGAAACATCCTTGATACTTGATTGGTTCAAGGAACTAAAGGCTTAGACTGGTTGAGTGAATACAAAAGAATCATGAAGGGCCTTTGTACAGGTACATTCTGATATTTACCTGTGGACCACAATAGGCATTTTGGGCAATGGAGATTTGCACTGACAAATTGATCCAAAATACCTTTCTTGCCTGTCTTTGTTTAGTATCTTTCTCCTCCATGGGCATGTAAATCTATTTTTGTTAACTTTTGAATGAATGTCTCATTGTGTTCCAATAATTGAACCCAAACTAGCCCCAACCTACTTGCCTAAACCAATGTATGCCCAAAACACTGAACTTAATGCAAGCTCTTTTTCTTTAATATGGGCTTTCTAATAACATTATATTTTTATTCTAATTTATAGAAGTAAATTCATGAAAGCACTTAGAAATAGCCACCCATTGCTATTTTCCTGTGTTTTAGCTCTTTCTACTCCTACCCTGGAAAAATTATGCAGAAAAACTGTTTTGAAAGCATGGAAATTCTTAGTATAAATTATTTTTTCTCTGTCATAGAATCTCAGAGATGTGAGGGACCTCAAAGATCATCCAGTGAAACCCATAACTAAAGAATGCATCCTGCAACACACCTGAAAAATGATCATCTCATCATTGCTCATAAAGCTTCAGTAGGTATTAATTAACTCTCCAGGTAACCTATTCCACTTTTGGTCAGTCAAATTTTGAGAATTTTTTTCTTATATAAAAAGTTAATTTGTATTTAAAAATGCTTCTATTTCTTCCATTTGAGGTGAGCAGAAAAATTTGAAGTTTTCTGGCTTTTCAAATACATATACCTCATCCCCATCCCAATCTTTACTTCTCCATGCTAACCATCTTCAGTTCCTATAACTGATTGTGAGTTTATTCTTTACCATCCCTTCACAGTCTTAGCTGGTATCTTCTTTATGGGGACCAATTTATTTTAACCTTCCTAAAATTTAGTTCCCAAATTTAAATAATCCAAATGAAATCTGATCAGAGTAGAGTACAATGGGACTATCATTTATCTATCCAATCCTGGACATTATTCCTATATCTGTTTTACCTTATTTCTACCTTAATTCTATATTTTATTAATAAAATCTAGGACCTCTTTTGCTTTCTTGATTACAATGTCTTGATATTGACTCATTGAGTTGGCAGTACAATTTCAGTAGACTTCTAGTTTAACAAAAGCTCAAAAGGTTTCTTTGTTAAAATCCAAATTTAATATGTTTCCCTTATTCAAAGAAATGTTTTAATGTTTTAACGTGTCCTGATTTTTTTAGTTCACTTTTATCATTCAAATATATATCAATAAGATATACCTTAACTTTGTCATCAGCAATTTGGAAAAATATGACATCTATGCTTGTATATAAGTCATTGACAAAAAATAAATAATTTAGGTCCAAGCATCAATGCATGGAACACTCCAATAGAATACTGAACATTTAATAATCACTCTTTGGATTCAGATATTCAATTAATTCTAATCAATCAGCAATGCTATTTTCTAGTTTCTATCTTTCAATTTTTTATTAAGTATGAAAAGTATGGGAGTTTTTCTTAAGTTCCTTGCCAAAAGTTAGATAAATTATATCAGTAGCATTCCGCTTGATTTGCCAACTTAGTCACACTGTCAAAAAAAAGGCAGAGGGAGATTAGGTTAGAATGGCACGATCTGTTCTTAATGAAGCCTTATGGCTCACTTTCAATATGTTCATTAACCTTACCTTTAAAACATGTTCAAAGTGTTGGTATACACAAAGATATCAACAGTAAGGTCTTCCTTCAACATCAGGATATCTCCAGTTCTCTTTCTTTTCCTTGTTCTCAACAGTCTTCTGCAAATTTTTTGTAGGGGCTCCAGCAATTACAATTACCAGATTTTTTTTTCTATATCCTGGGATATAGTTCATTTGGACCCACCTACTCTATTCAAATCAAAAAGACATAAAATTTTACATGGTACTGTTTTTGCTATTTCCCTTCTTAGCTACTCCTTCTCTTTGAGTGCAAAGATAATTCTGTTTGGCAAAAAAAAAAAAAAAATGCAAGCATCGAATTGGGCAGTCTCACCTTTTTCTCTGTTACTCTTTATTATGATCTCATCCACTTCAGCAGTGAAGGAGTTCTTTTCTCCAATATAGTTTTCAAAGACTTATTTCCTCAGTTTTCATCTAGGCTCAGTTCATTCTGAACCTTAGAGAAATTAATGCTATGTCTGTATGTAAATACTGACCATTTAGCATATGGACATTTTACTTACTATAGAAAGAAGACATTAATATGAGAAAAGCAGATTGACAGTTCTGAGGAGCTTAAAGAAAGATCAACAACAGCAACAACAACAAGAACAACAGCTATCAGAGAATGTCCAGGAAGGATGTTTGAAAGCAGATCTAAGCCAAAAAGACTTATTGAGGTGAAGTTGGTTGTAAGGCATTGTGATCTATGAGCTGTTTAACATATGCTTTTTATGAGTTGTTGAAGAATATAGATGAAAATCTATAAAGCAAAGAGCTGTTGTGGATTTTGTGAAAATATAAATTGGTTGTGCCATACCTTATGGGACTATTTAAATTTGGGGTTTTATTCTGACCCATTAGAGTTAGGAAACTGAGCATAGTAAGAAGTCTGAAGCAGGGTCAAAAGACCCAGAAGTTTATTATAAAACTACTTATAGAAAATAAGGCATCAGAAAATAGAATTTAAAAGGAAATAATAGTAACTTCTTCCAGTTAAAATATCTAATTGGAGAGAGCCAAGTTCTTCAACTGCTTTGCTGAGAGCTGATGCTGTTATTGTTGTTTGTCCTTTGTTCTTGAAGAGGACCATGACCCTGAGAGCCGAATGATTAAACAAAGACTGCATTGCCCTGTGCCACATTTACAGTTTTAAAGAGGGGAAACCTCTTATTTTCATCTGTGTTGCCATTTATTGCCTTCTATATCTCTACAAAGGGGGAAGGAAAAGGAAAAAGAATCTTTTTTGGTTATTTTGTGGTAAGTAGAAAAGAAATATTATTACAGGAGGCTGCTTAGAGAAAATAGAATTTTCTTGTCTTCAGAAATGATCAGACTACTCAATTTTGCTCTTCAGCACTTAGCAAAGAAGCTGATTTGGCAAATTGTAGACTTCAGGCTTAGAGTTTCTAATTCACTGAAATAGTATAATGCTGATAAATTTTTGCTTATAGAGTATCACTTTCTCAGCACCCTGTCAGGGAGAGTTATCGGCTTAACTAGCTTTACATGTTTCAATAGCATAAGAGTCTCAGAGTAGTGGCTTTGCATAGCAGAAGTGTGAAGACCAAAAGAGGAGCAGAAAACAAAAAAAGAAATCGTCCTCAACAACAAGATGTGCTGTGAATATTGCTGGATTTAGGTTCATGAGTTTGTAGGTCTAGAGCTGGAAGAAAATTATGAGGCCATATAGACCAACTGCTTCATTTTACAGATGATGAACTGAGACCCAGTGGGATCAAGTAACTTATTCATGGTTACACAGGGCATAAGTATTCAGAAAAGACTCTGGGTCTTTTGACACCAAAGTCAGTACTATATAAACTTACTTCACTGCTTCTCAAATGATCAATAATATTAAAGCCTTCAATCCAGAGTCATGAGTTGGTTCCAGCAACATAGGTTTCCAATTCATATGCCTCATGACTGATTTTGTGTAAATTTGGGCTCACAACCCACTCCCACCCCTTATGCATTGGTAGAATAAGTGATTTTGTTCGAATTTCTCCTGTTTTTGCCTTTTATTGAATAAATGTTATGGTTAATCTTGATTTTGCCTTTTTTATTTAATCAATAATTTCTTTTTAAGAACTAAAGTAGTTATATTTAAGAACATTATAACTATTTTATGAAAATATAAAGCATACTGTTTGGGACTCAGAAGACAAAATGCTAAGTAAATGTTTTTTGTTTTATCCTTCATTTTCAAAGAAGACCACAACATCATGGAGATGATGCCATGACAAGCACATGAATTGTATTTGAGTGAGGAAGTATTGTGTTAAGTTACCAGCTTCACTTTCTCCTCTAGAAACATCTGGGTCCAGTGTCCAGATGTGAATCAGCATGACTGGAGATGGCCCTGGATACAGAGCAATCAGGGTTAAGTAATTTGCCCAAGATAATACAGCTAGTAAGTGTCAGAGGCTGGATTCGACTCCTGTTCTCTTGATTCCAAGGCCAGTGCTCTATTCACTAGGCCATCTAACTGCCCTGCTAAGTAAACAGAGATTTCACACACACATAAACACACACACACACACACACACATATAGTATGTCATGGCCATGTCCACTCTCCTCCTTTGAGAAAGTACCTCAGATGTCAATAGGAATGACAGCTGAGTTAAAGTACCAATTGAAAGAAAGAATTGGGTGCAAGTACCATGGTTTTGAACAAATTATACCATCATAGGTTATACTGCCATTGTAAGTGGATCAGATTATATACTCAGGTTACAATGATACTGTGCAAGGCTTTTGTTTCCTCTTCTATACTTTGCCCTTGCTTTTATATTCTGTCTCTTTTACAAAAATGAGTTGTGTTAACAGCTCAAATGATGTGCAACCATATAATTTCTTTAGCCAACTTTATCCTCATCAGATTTGTTTATCTTCATAATATCACAAGATTTTCCTGATTCCTCCTGGGCTGACTTTGCTTGTAAAATTTTCATCCAAGGGATCCACATTATCCTTTCTCTTAGCCATTTGAAATTTCTCTCAAAATAATAATGCATAAATTTATAGATGAGGAGATCAAAACAATCCATAGTCATATGAACAATTGCTCTAAATCATTACTTATTAGAGAAATGCAAATTAAAATTTCTCTGAGGTACCGCTTCATACCTCTCAAACTGGCCAATAGGACTAGAAAGGATAATGATCATTGTTGGAAGGGTTGTGGGAAATCTGGGACACTATTACATTGTTGGTGGAGCTGTGAACTCATCCAACCTTTCTGGAGAGAAATTTGGAACTACACCCAAAGGGCAACAAAATGTGCATACCCTTTGATCCAGCAGTACCACTACTGGGTCTATACCCTGAAGAGATGATGAAAAAGGGTAAAAATATCAATCATACAAAAAATATTCATAGCAGCCCTGTTTATGGTAGCAAAGAATTGGAAATTAAGTAAATGTCCTTCAATTGGGGAATGGCTTAGGAAACTGTGGTATGTGTATGTCATGGAACACTATTGTTCTATTAGAAACTAGGAGGGATGGGAATTCAGGGAAGCCCGGAGGGATTTGCATGAACTGATGCTGAGTGAGATGAGCAGAACCAGAAGAACACTGTACACCCTAACAGCAACATGGGGGTGATGATCAACCTTGATGGACTTGCTCATTCCATCAGTGCAACAATCAGAGTCAATTTGGGCTGTCTGCAAAGAAGAATACCATCTGCATCCAGAGAAACAACTATGGAGTTTGAACAAAGACCAAGGACTATTACCTTAAATTTAGGGGAAGAAAATGGATATCTTATTGTTTGATTTTGCTATCTCGTATAAGAGATGTTTCTTCCTTAAGATTTCTCTCATCACACTCAATTTGGATCAATGTACACCATGGAAACAATGTAAAGACTGACAAATTGCCTTCTGTGGGGGGCAAGGAATTAAGATTAGGGAAAAAAATTGCAAAACAAAATAAATAAAATCTTTAATAAAAAATAAAAATAAAAAACAAAAATAATAATGCATATAAACTATGGCTAGTTTTTTTTCTTTTTTTTTCCTCTCATCAATTCTAGATTCAAAGTGTTACTTCCCTCTGAGGTTGCCATCATTTTTATCCCATTTACTAGTTCCTCTTTGGTGGTGAGAATCAAGTGAAGAATCAAAGTTGTCCTTTGTGGTTCCTTCAACTTATAAAATGTGAAGTTATGATTAAACAACTTCAGAAAATATTAGTTGTTCTGATCTGGATAAGTTTCAAAACAACTAAATTCCCATATTGCAATTATCACTATATCTTTTTGTTTGACATGTAAGCTGGGATGTCTGAATTCCTTGTCTCTTTCTGCCCAGGTTCTATGTATTAATTTAAAGACAGTATTACTTGTGTTTCTACTTTCATTGATCTTTACCCAGTGCATTAACATCCTATTTTCCCCTGTTTATTTTAGTATTTCTTCATATAAGCATATTGTTTTCACATGTTACCACTACCTATTCAAATACTTATGAACAATTTTTCTCTGTCTAGTGGCAAAATTTATTTGTATAGGTCTCATTGATGCCTATGAGATTAATTTTGTCTCCTTATATTAGGACTGCTAATTCACCTTGTATTAGATTTTTAAAAATTAATATATAAAAAGAGAAAATCAAAATAAGGAAGAATGATATATTTTTCTGTTAAGAAAATGTTAATGATAATTTAGGATAGAAAGTACAAAAGATAATTCATATAACTATTATTAAATTTTCCTAGACATTGGATAGACATAACATAGAAATGAATTAAATTATTTCCTCGAAATTTAATATAAACTATGGAAAAACTATAATAAATGCTAACCTAGAAAGTCTACAATTTATTATTGTTTAAGTAGGGATAGAGAAAATGTGCAATGATTCACATTCTGTTTATAATTCCAAAGAAACTTTCTTGCCATTTCCTCTCCCTTGGAATAGTTAGTAGAATCTGTTTTGCTTTGCTATCTACCCTCAAACTATCATTCCCAACCAATTTTGAACTCAGGTTCAGTGTTGAATCAAGTTTGAGCTTGTATTGTCACATGATGGATGGAAAATTTTTTGCAAAACCTGAGATATTAGTATACTTTGTTTAGTTTTAAACTAACCTCAAGGAATAACCAAAGGATGTGGCAGGAAATTTTAGAGATAATTAAATGTAATGTAGTTTTATGAAATTATCAGTTAACCTCACTGAGGATACAGATGGATATTTAATATTTCAAAATGTAAAATAAAAATTAATCTATGGAAAATGTTTACAGGCTATTATTTTCCAAGTTGTTGATAATTCATAATCTAGGAGATAAAATGAAGATCGGTGCTGACACTGTAATAGTTAAAACAAAGCCACATACTATTTGCAATGAGGTATCAACAATCACTACACTGGAGTTCTGTGAGAAAAGCTTGCTTGGGAAAGAAAGCAGATGCTAGATAATTCACAGAGTATCAGAATGTAAACTCAAATAGGTGTTAATCTAAAATTCTGATCAGATTACACATTTTGTTGGCCCTCATAAATTGGATTTATGTTTTGATTAAAGATTTTTCGGATTTGGAGTCAGAAAACAGAAGTTTCTCCTAGAACTGATATCCATGAGACCATAAGAAATCACTCCAATGAAAATCCCATGAAACTATAATCAGTTTTCACTATGCTGTGAATTAGAGGTAGTAAGGTAAAATGGAAAGCATTAACCATTTGGTGTCAATGAGCCTAGGTTCAAATTCCAACTCTTCTTTGCTATTTGTATAATTTTAGACAAATTCTTAAACCAGTTTTTTTTCAGCCAGATTAGTCACAAACCATTTGTACATAGTATTCAGTTATTTTTTCCATTTATTTGTTTATTTTTCCAACTACAAGTAACAGTAGCTTTCAACAATCTTTTTTTTTAGATTTTTCTCTTCTTCCCTTCTCTCTCCCCTCCCCCTGACAGAAAGCAATGTAATATAGGCTCCATATCCAACCATGCTAAACGTATATCCATAGTAATCATGTTGTTAAAGAAGAATCACTTTCAAACCAAAGAAAAAAGAAGAAAAATGACAAATTCATGGCAACTTTTATTTTAAAAATTGAAGATTGTAAATGTTGAAGATTGGTCTGCATTTAAATGCCACAATTCATTCTCTGGATATGGATGATAATCTCATCACAAGTCTTTTAGTATTGTCTTTGATTATTGTACTACAGAAGTGATCAAGTTCATCATAGATGATAATCACCCCATGTTGCTGTTAGTGTGTATAATGTTCTTCTTGTTCTGTTCACTTTATTTTGTATCAATTGTTGCAAGTCTTTCCATGCTATTCTGAAATCTTTTCCTTCAAAGTCTTTTTCTTTTTCTTTTTCAAAGCAATGTGGTTAAATGACTTACTGAAGATCACACAGTTAAATAAGGATTATGGATGTGACTGAGGCTGTATTTCAACTCAGGTCCTCCTGACTTTAAGATTGGGGCTCTGTACAATAGGTTACCTTCCCTTAAGGTTTCTTATAGAAAAATAGTGTTTGCTCACATTTAAATGCCACAATTTGTTCAGTCATTCCCAAATTGATGAGCATTCCTTCAATTTCCAATTCTTTGCCACTATGAGAGGTACAATAAATATTTTAGTATATGTGGGATTTTTACCCTTTTTATGGTATCTTTGGGATACAGAAGTGGTATTGTTGGATAAAGAGTATGCAGTTTTGTTGTCTTTTTGGGAATAGTTCCAAATTGCTCTCCAAAAAAGTTGGATCAGTTTACAAATCCAACAGCCAATGTCCCAGTTTTCCCACACACCCTCCAACATTGATCATTTCCCTTTTAAGTTTTATCAGCCAATCTGTTTTTTTTTTCTGAGAAGGGGTTATTTAAGTATTTAATTTCTTGCTCTTTTAACCTGGGCAGTTTATATTTTTAAATATTCACCTATTTCACTGAGATTGACAAATTATTGGCAAACAGTTGAGCAAAATGGCCCTAAATTATTAATTTAATTTCCTCCTCATTGGTGATGAATTGACCTTTTTCATTTTTGATACTGGTACTTTGTTTTTCTTCTTTCTTTTTTTTAAATCAAATTAAACAAAAGTTCATCTATTTTATTTTTTTATAAAACCAACTTAATTTTATTATTTCACATTTAATTTTCAGAATTTCTAATTCAGTAATTAATTGGGGATCTTTAATTTGTTCTTTCTCTTCCTTTTTTATGATGTCTTTCTCTATTTTATGCATGTAAGCTTTTAGAGATAAAATATTTCCAATAATAACTGGCACATTGTCTCCTTATTGTCTTTGGATGAAG